>NW_024581135.1:15824950-15863618 GCF_017639235.1 Corvus kubaryi
CCGCGGCCAATCAGAGAGCCGCGCGGCTGCCCTCAGCGCCGCGCTCACGCCCCCCGCTGTTCAGCGGGGCCAATCACGCCTCGCTCTGGGGAGAGGCGGCCGAGCGCCGCGCCAATCGCAGCGTCCCCGGGGGCGAGCCACGCCCCCTGGGGGGTGTGCAAGCGCGCCAGCAGCGCCCCCGCCAATCAGCGCCCGCGGCTTCCCAGCCCTGCGGCCGCACTGGCTCCCGCGTGGGACACGCCCCTAAGAGGGGCCCAATGAGCGGCGAGCACGGAACCGCACCCTCGTGCCCCGCCCGGCGCCACCGCCCGGACGGGCCGCGGGGACACCGCAGCCCCCGGCCCGGGCACGGACCCCTGCCCCGGTCCCGGCGAGCAGCTGCAAGTCTGGTGCCGGCAGGTCCCTGCGCACATGGCAGGCTCATTCCTAGGGAAAAGGGCGGCCCGCGATAGGGGACATGCTCCTGCCAGCTCTCCCTGGGCAGGAGCCGAGCCGTGCTCTGCACCTTAGCGGAGACCCCCGGCAACCCTCGACAAAGGATTGTGGACGGGTGAATGGGTCTCGCTCACGGTTCCAGGGGAGAGCACGGGTGGGAGCTATGGGAATCCCCAGTGGGAGCCATGTACGTCAGAGTCAGCCACAGTCATGGACCACTCGCCAGTGAGTGAGAAATGCTTTAATGACCCCAGGACTAAACCCACTGCTGCTCCCTCCCCGCCATGTTCAGTCGACCACCAGGCTGCTGCTGACCGTCGGCAGGAGCTCGAAGAAGCCCTGGAAGAAGAGAGGCCATCAGGGTGGGCCGAGCAAGGCAGTGCGGGGTGGGGGGACAGGCAGCGGGGGCAGGCAGCAGCTCCCTGTCACAGCGTCATAGCAGGCAGCTACTCGAAGAGAGCAGGACCGCGTCACCATAGTAACCCATCGCTGACTCAAGGCTAGCACCGGTTGCCATAGGAACTATTTAGGGATGGCAGTCACTGGGGAAGGCTGGGATGAGAGGCAGCACCTCCAGAAGCAGCCAGTACCTGCGCTGCTCTAGAGAGCTGGGGAGCTCTGTGGGATGGCTGGGCTCAGCCCCAAAACAGGGATTGGATGGGGACATGGGCATGTGGGAGATGTAGAGCAGCAGGGCTTTAGCACAGGATGGGAGACACAGGGCTCACCTTGAAGAGGGTGATGCTCTGAAGCACCCCCGAGGTGCAGCACATCTCCCGGATGGAATGCATGGCCAGCTGCGGGCAGCCAATGTCCAGCACACGCAGCCCCAGGCGGGAGGCCAGAATGGGGCCGATGGTGGTGCCGCAGGGTGTGTCGTTGCGCACCATGAACTCCTGCACGAAGGCAACACCTCAGCAGCTCCACATGCTGCCCCATGGCCTCCCATACGGGCTCTCAGCCCTGAAGGGAAGCGACCTGGGACAGGGAAGAAGCACTGACCCACACCAGGGTTCAAAATGATCCAGAGATACGACACACTCGAGCTAGGCTCCCATCCTGCTTACCAGCCCACTCCCTGAGGCAGCCCTGGAGCTGGAGCCCCAGAGCAATAGACAGCACACAGACCCCAGTGGGGTCAGACATGGTAACAGGGGTGGAGCTCTGGCACAGGCCCCCTCTGATGAACCCAGGAGTTGGACTGCAGCCCAAACCCCTAATGTTCAAGGAGGGCTCACCCAGCCCTGCTCACCTGCAGAGGGACACCCACACGGGCAGCAATATCCCGGATTACAGCTTCAGTGACAGCTGTGGAGGCGTAGCGCTGGTTGCTGTTCACTTTGATGACAGGGCCCTGCACAAGGAAAGGTACCACAGGCCCATGGTGGGACCCAGGGATAGTCAGTGGCCCTGGAAACACTCATGCCCAGGCAATGCTGCACCGCCCCAACACACCCCTGGATTCTCCCTCCCTGGATGAGCCCACGGGGATGGGGACAGCGCTTCCATGGGGACAGCCCCAGCTACGAGCAGGGAAGGGCTCTAGGGACAAGACTGGGATCCCAAGTGATTAACTTCAGACATGTGGCACAGTCAAATCCCACTGCGGGATAAACCTTTCCCATTTGAGTGCTCCCAAGCTGTGCCCCGGGAACAGCTGGGCAATCCACAGCGCTACAGGACAGACAGACAGCAGCCATCCTAGACCAAAGCAGAGGGCTGTCCTCACCTTGTGGAAGGCTGGACGATGATTCTCCTCATGCTTGTCCCTGTAAAGGAGAAGCAAGAGTTTCACACCTTAGCCTTCCCTCCCTGCTGCAGTAAGGACTGTCCTGTCTGTACTACCTGGGGAGTGATGGGGATACGTGGCAGGGCAGGCTGCCCTCACCTGTGGCACGGCTCAGACTACTCACACATAATTGGGGTGCACAGCGTGGGCCATATCAGCACTGATCATGTAGGACTTGGCCACTGCCTCCTCGAAGGCTGTCAGGTTGTGTGGCGATGCTGAGATCCGGCGCAGCACCAGCTCTGTTAGCAAGGACTCCGCGCCCTGTGCACTCTCTGACCCTACCTGCCAAGGATCACCATCAGCACAACCCCACAGCACCACAGGGGCCAGATGAGTGACAGGGGGCTCCCTAAAGCCAACAAAGCAGCTTCCTACTACACCAGTCCTTCCCACCCCTGCCTGGGCCAAGCTCCACGTGGGTGTAAGCAAATCCCTGCTTCCTCCACTGGGGTGTGGGATCTCTCTCCTGCTAGACATGGCTGGGGAACAGCAAAGAACATGGAGCTCCTTCCAGTGCCAGCCACCCCACGGCTATGCCCCTCACTCACCTCCTCGTTGTCATAGAGTGCGATGAGACGCACGTTGGGCTCCTGGGAGAGGGACGAGGGTGCTGCACATGAGTCAATCAAGGCCTGCAAGGTTAGGGGGGAATGGACACCAGCCTGAGTGCCACCCCATGCTGGGAATCTCAGGACTGAACTACCAGGAGATCCCCCAGGAGAGCCCAAAACATGGAGGAAGGGAGCTGTGGGCACACACATTGCCCAGAGACAGCAGGAGCCACGCCTGGGAGCTGCCGGGAACTCCACACACCCAGCAAAGCGGGCATCCAACCCCAGATCCTCCAAGAATCCAGACCCATTCCATGAGAACGTAACTCCCTGCAGAGCCTTGGGCCAGCCCAAAGCTGAGTTGGGCTGCGTGGGGGCCACGCTGCAGCCTCCAGGTTCTTTTCTGTCTCACCTGCAAGGCGCAGTAGCAGCTGTGCAGGTTGTCCAGACGTGGGGAGAAGATGAACTCGTCAAAAGCACCACCCAGCGTCTGCAGAGAGCCAAGAGGAGTAGGGCACAGGCTTTGGGTCACCAAAAAGTACCTGCCACTGGGTCCCCATTCCAGTACCCTTATCTCTGCCTCTCAGGAGCAGCTTCCTCTTGTTCCATTCAGCTCCTAGCCCTGGCACGCCCCAGGCAGAGGATGTGTGCCAGGTAACACCTGTGTAGTGCCAGCCCGTAGGCTGTATGCAGACAGAGGGAGGCTCCTGTCCTTACTCACCGCTGGCTGTGTATCTGCCAGGCATAGTTCCAGCTCCACAATCTGCTCTGGTTTCACCCCCAGCTGGGGGCAGATCAGGGAAAGCAGGACAGGGCTGTGCCGCTCTGCCTGGGAAGAAAGCACAGCTGCGGGCAGGGCAGGCAGTGGATGGCAGGAGAAACTCCAGGTTTCCCCTTGCAAAGCTGTCCCTGCTTATGTTGGCAGAGTCCTCTCTCCTACTAACATGTCTCATGTTCAACCCCCCAGCTCACCCAGGACAGCTCTCTGCCCCTGTGCTAGCCCCCCTCCCTGCCCTTCCTCCTCAGGGAGATGCACCCATTCTACACTGGCCGCACACAAGGGTGAGAAGAGAGAGATGGCTGAGCAGGAGCAGATGTGCCACATACACAGCTGCGAGGCAGAGTGGAAGGCTACCAGCAGTCCACAGGGGGAACCCCGTGGCATGTCCCTGAGGACTGAATATCAAAGGTGACAAGTATGAGGTCCTTGCAAGTGTCCCTGCTGATCCTTGGCACACAGCTCACCTGGGCTGCAGCACTGCAAGGTGTGGACTCCATAAGCACCTCCTTTTCCAGCTCCTCCTGCACAGCAGTAGCCAGAATGGGAACCCTGTGGGGGTCAGTAACATTAACTCCCAGAGCTTTGCTCACCTCACCTGCTTGGGTCACACACTGCCAATGCTTCCTGGGGTGTTTGCCTAGCTCCACCAGGGAGCCACTGCTATGCCAAATGGAGAAAGAATGCATATTTCAAACACACATCTATTGTGCCACCTCAGGACACCCCAGTGTCCTATGCTTGGAAGCATCTCCTGGAAGGACTCTATGGGGCTAAAAGCCACTGCAGACCTCCCCACTGCAATGAGTGGCTGCCAAAGGGAGAGCTGAGGTGGGGCTCTGATCTAGCTGGGTCCCAGCCCTCCCAAGGGCTGGCCAGGGGTCGGGGCTGAGCCAGGCCTTACAGGTGGTGCTCGGTGTTGGGCCCGAAGTTCTCATTGATGCTGCGCTGCAGATGGATGGCCAGGTGAGGAATGCGGAGGATGGGCCGCTCCACACGTACCAGGCGCTGCTCCAGGCGCCCCGAGGCCGGGTCCTGAAACACAAGGAGGACTTCTGAGGCCAGGCCTGCAGGGCTGAGAGGTTGCAGCAGGTGCCACTCTGTGTGGGAGTCAGCGACCCAGAGCCAGAGACACACAGCTATCTGACTGTGCATTGCCCTAAATCAGACTTACCTTTATGATCACCCTCCCAGCCACAGTCAGGTCACGGTCGAACCAGGTGTTCCAGATGCCCCCTCCATAGGTCTCCACGCCAACTTGCACTATGCCCACCTGTCCCCGCTTAGAGCGACGCTTCACCTGGGCAGCAGCAGAGGTGTCACTGCTGGAGCCATGAAGCGCTGGGGACTGGGCAGCTGGTGGGGACTGGGCAGCTGGTGTGGACTGGGCAGCACGTGCCCAGAGCCTCATCGCTGATGCTGCCAGCACAGGGCGCTGTGAGGGGCTTTAAAGGACAGGGGACACAGAGGAGACAGCAGCAGGCAGAGAATGCAGGGGGTCAGCATGGACTGGTCTGGGTGGCAGATTTGGGAGGTGTAGGGAGCCAGTAATGGTGCTGCAGGGCACAGGGGTAGTCAGGATAGTTTTTGCTCGTGGCGTGAAACTGGGGGAGCCCAGAGAAGAACTCAGCACCCAGCCAGCCGACCTTACCCTGAGGCAGGGGCTGTCGGTGTGGGCCCCTAGCAGGCTGAACCCATTCCCGGGCTGGAACTGGCCGCCGACGGCGAAGGCGATGAGGGTGGAGTAGTTCCTGGTGATGAAGTACTGGAAGCAGAGGGGTAGAGGTGAGGGGTGAGGCCTCCCGTCCACCCCCGGCTCCCGCTGCCCCGTCCCGGCCGGGCCCACCTTCTGCGCCGGCCGCACGTCCCAGTGCTCCGTCTCCTTCAGCTCCTGGAAGCCGGCCTGCAGTAGCCGGCTGCGGCATTCGGCCACCACTGCGGGGGGAAGAGCCGTCAGGGCCGCCCGCGTGGAAGGGGCAGAGGGACGGGGAGGGGTCCGGGCGGCTGCTCACCGTGGTACGGCGAGGGACTGCGGTTCACGAACTTCACCAGTTCCTGCGCCGCCGCCTGCGCCGCCGCCTTCGAGCCCTGCGCCGCCGCCTGCGGGCACCGCCGTCACCGCACAGCGCGGGCAAAACCCCGCCCCGGGCCGGGACCCCCGCGGGAGCGGGAACCCCCGTCCCGGGCAGCACCGACCCGACCCCGTCCCGCGCCCGCCGCCCGCCCGGTACCTGCATGGCCGCCGCCGCCCCGCGCCGGCCCGCCCGGCGCCCCCTGCTGGCGCGGAGGAACGCGCAGCCCGCACCCCGACCGCGAACTCTGCACCCAGCCCTACACCCCGCAATCCCTGCCCCCAGTCCACACCCCGCAATCTGCACCCAGCCCTACACCCCGCAATCCCTGCCCCCAATCCACACCCCGCAATCTGCACCCCATAATCCACACCCTGCACCATGCACCCCACACCGTGCAATCCACACCCTGCAATCGGCAATGTGCACCCTGCACCCCGTGACCCACGCCCCCACGATCCACACCCTGCGCCTCGCACCCTACACCCCCCACCATGCACATCGCACTCTCAGCCTGCATGCCTCACCATGCAATCCGCACCATGCACCCCTCAGAGCAGGAAAACGTGGTGCTTGCCAAAGCTAGGGCAGAGCTGAACTAAGTGCAGGTGGCAGAGGGACACAGCCAGGAGGGGCCAGGGTGGGAAGCAAGGGGCATGATCAGGCTCCACAAGGATGGTCGCCCATCCTGCCCTGGTGTGCCCCGGTTCTGGGGCTAACTAGGGGAGCAAGGGCTGTCCCAAAACGGGGCTTGGCCTGTGTACACTGGGATGCAGGTGCACAGGGAAGCACACTCGCTTCCCAAAGGCTGGGTATCTTTGGAGTGGGTCGCAGCCAAGCTGCAGCCCCCCATCATTGTTGCTCCCCTGCCTCGGCACTGCCTAGCCCTCACAGGAAACAAGGAACAAGCCCTTGGTGCCATGTTGGAGACAAATGTCTGAGTGACAGCAATGCACTGGGTTCTGAGAGTTGGCTCAGTGGCAGGGCAGCACCCCAGCTGCCTGTCAGCCCCAGGGGCATTCCCAAGGGATAGGACCCCTTGGCCTTGCATGGATTAGGGTGCCTCCTGCCCTTGGCTGGGTTCCCTGCATGGACTGGATGCAGCAGTGGGGTTTTGGGTTTCAATCAGTTCTTGTGCATCGTTTCCCAGAAGGATCCCTTCTTCCTAGCAATGGGTGCGTGGCCTTGGGAGACAGACGTGGCGGCCTGTGAGTGCTGCATGGGGCCCAGGTGTTGGGTGCCAGCTGGATTCCCAGCTCCTGCCCTCATGGGCACCCTGTTAGTTGGAGACACTGTCTGTGTTCTGAGGACTGGAAACTGGTGGTCCTGTTGCCCCTGACCCTGTGACCTGTCGTGCTGAGAGCTCCTGACAGCTCTGGATTTATGCTTCCAGCCCCCAGCACCTGCCTCTCCCCACCACCAAATGGGAACGAGCACTCCCACTGCCTGGCACCCTGCAAACAGACAGCTGGAGGGTCTCCATGTCAACCCCAGCACAACACAGGGCCGGGCCCCACAGGCCAGGCCCCCCCAGGCTGGGACCAGGCTGGGAGCACCCAGCACTCCAGCCCAGAGCTGGGATACATGTGCCAAAGGGACATGCATGCCAAGCAGCCATCCCCACACTGCTCCTGCCAGCATCACCCCCCTCTGCTGCCTGAACTCAGCTCAGGGCCAGGTGCTCTTGGATGGTTCCCAGGCTGTGCCTGACGGACACCTGAGGACATTTGGAGCCCATGGCTTCCAGCTGGTGGATGCCCAGAGCGGATGGGTGCCCAGTGGGTGCTCAGGGTGGATGGATCCTGGGGTGCATGTGTGCAGGACAGGGTGTGCCTGGATCTGGGGTGTCAGAGCAGGAGTGAGTGGCAGGGCCGGGTGTGGCCTTCGTCTGGCCCTGCTGGTGTGAGCAAAGGGCAGTGCCTTGGCGTGCCACAGCTATTCCCAGCACAGCGGGACTTCCAGAAAAAGCTTCCAATGGCTATATCTGGGTGGGCTCTGACTCACCCCTGGCTGGGTGCCAAGAGCTGCACAGCACCTGCCATGGCTGCCCCCTACCCCATCACCGTGCTTCTGAGAAGACACTGCTTCTGTCCCCATCCTGCGCTGCTCCATGAACCGTCTGGTGCAGCAGGGAACCACAGGCAGCCCTTCCAAAACAGCACCAGCTCCTCCTCTGCATGTATGCACCCTGCTGCTGGGCTCATATGTGTGCCCAGGGGTGCCTGGCAGGGACAGGACCGGTAGGGACAGGGCACTGTGGCCCTTCCCATGTCCCCTGGCAGCCCAGGTGGGGTTCCAGGCAGGCTTTGCTCCAGGAAGTGTTCCCTGATAGCAGTAGGCTCTGGGGATGGGAAGGCAGTGCTTAGCCCTCCCTGCTGGAAGGGGTTAATGGCAAGATGGTCCAGGACAGAGACTGTAAACACAGCGGAGCTCCAGGAAGTGCCACCCACTTCTCCCACTGCCTGCCAGGCTGCCTGGACCCCCCTTTGCCAGCCCTGCCAGGATGAGCAAAGGGATGGCATCCATTGAGGCGGTCCCCACATCCCAGCCCACGTGTCTGAGCATGGGAAAGTGAAATCACTGCCCAGGAATTGCTGGAGGCTGAGTGAATGGCCACCATGCCTTACGTGAGCCGCCAGCGATGCAGCGGGTAATGCTACCTCATCTCACTGGCGTGGGTGATGCTGTCGAGGCCTGCAGCACCCTTACGGACCACACAGCCACTCAGTCATCCCTGTGTCCACATGGATCACGAGGGCAGCTGGGCATCCTTAGTATCTCCACACCACTGGGGCAGGTGAATGTCCCCATGAGGACCATGAGGGCAGGTGGGCACACTCAGCCTGCCCCTAGGCAGCAGGGATGGGGGAACATCCCCAATATCCCCATGGATCACAGGGCCAGCTGTAGATGAGTGATGGGGCAGGGGCATGCTTCAAGCATCCACATGGACACGGAAGTAGCTGGTCTCCCCCATTGTTTACATGGCTCAGGGCAACAGCTCACCCCCAGCATCCTCATGAAACATGGAGGCAACAGCCCACCCGGAGGACATACAAAGACCAAGGGAGGTGAGCAAGCACCTCCCAGTATCTGTACAGGTTGCATCTGGACACCCCTGGCATCCATGCTTGCCATGGGGGCATCCAGGCACCCCCCAGCATTCTTGTGTCACTCAGAGACAGGACAATGTCCTCAGCATCCCCATCACCTGGGGACATGGAGGTGCGGACCAGGAGCAAACCGAGAGTCTGTGCACCCCCTGGTTCTGAGCTCTGGAGTGGGCAAAGGCATGGGGAAAGCTGGGATGAAGAGCAGGGGTGGGGGGGCTGCAGACTTTACAGCACCCACCAGCTCCTGGGACTCCATCAGGCCAGGCTGGGCCTTGCTCCAGGCAGGGAGGGAGAGCCACCTCCTATTTAGACAATAGCACGCGCCCAGGATCCGTCAGCACTGGGGAATGGGCCACACAGTCCTTCCCTCTTAGGGTAAAGGCGTCTGGGAGGCTCACGGCTGTAAAAGGAGCGGGATGAAGGAAGACAGCCAGGGGTCAGGAGGGAGGGGGATGGACACCCTCATTTCTTCATTCCCAACCCTCAACTCACCCTTGAGCTAAGGCCAGGCACAAGGAGCCACTAGGGTCCTGGTGGCAGAGTGTAGGGACAAGGAGGGGCCATCACTCTGTCCCCACATCCTGCCTAGCTTCAAGCCCCAAGACGCCCACAGCCCAAGGAGGCTGTGCTGGGTTTAAATCCTGGGGGAGCAGCAGGGAGGGAGGGCCAGGAAGGAGGGGCGGCTGCAGGATGCAGCTGGCTTTGCTCACAGGGATGTCATGACCAGAGGGAGTTGTTTGACATTCCAGCTCCAAATGCCTTCCTGGCAGCAGTCTCATCCAAGATTTGATGGAAGCTGGGACCAGGCCAGTGCGGGGGTTCAGGAGCCACTTCCCAGGCTCCGCTGGTCTGGGTCAGCCCAGCCTGGGATGGAGTTGTGGGGAGGCTGAACGGGGCTGGATAGGACAGGAGGCAGCCGTGCACTTCTGGCCTCTGCAGCCTCCTCACTTTCTGCCTCTTCTGGGTCTTTAATTGGCACAGAGTGTTTGTCATCTTGTCCCTGGGACGGGAGTCAGGCAGGGTCTCTGGGTCCTGCACTTCATCCCTCCTTCCTGTCACGCTGGGTCCTCCAAGCAGACGGGGATTTCCTAAGAGGCTGGTCCACCCTCTGCAAGACGTGGGGCCCCTGCCTGCCCAGAGCCATACCGGAAGGCTGTCACAAAGCTAAGGAAAGGCCACTTCAAGCAGCCTGCCCTAGAGCAGGGTCAAGAGAATGCTACTGGTTAATTCCACCGAGTTGCTTTCTCTCCAAAGAGCAGTGCCCAAGAGTGCATTTCCTCTCCCTGGAGCACCCCAACTCTGCACCCCCCTGCTCTATGGGATGAGGATGGGAACAAGGGCAACCCAGGCCTGAGATGGGATTTGCGTCAACCTACCTGAAACACCAGGGCAGGGTGCCAGGCACTTCTGGACACAGCATCCCTGAGGAGTCCATCCTCCCCACACTAGCAGCTGGCACAGCAGTGGGGTGGGGTCATAAGAAGGGATGGCTGAACTCTATTCCTGGTGGTATGCTGTCCCAGATGCCCTGAGTCCCCCTCACGGGGCACCCACCTGCCCCTCTGCACATCGGCTAAGGACCAGCTTGCCGGCACAGGTAGGGCACACGTGCGGGGCTCTGGGATGTGCAGGGCATACTCGGAATGGGGCCAGAAGGACGAAGGATGCTGTCTGTTTTTCCATCTACTCTCCCCCCACATGCCCCCCTTTCTTCCATCCTCCCCCTGTGCTGGGATGAAACAACCCCATCTGGAAATACCTTCCCTTTTAAAGGCAGGCTCTTCCAGGCAGCTTGTACCCTCTGGGAAGACGCCACATCACTCTGCAACTGGGTGGCTGGGAGAGGTTCCAGGGATGGGGGGCTTGGAGGGGCAGAAGGGATGCAAGGCACTGAGAATCTGCCCACCTGCATGTTTGTGGGACCCAGACTTTAGCTGTCTCCCCAAGCAACACAGAGCAGGGAGGCAGCAGGGAGGAGTTCTCCCAGGGCCGGGTCAGTTGAGAATGCTTCCATGACCAAGTCCGAGCCTTTGCCTGATGCTGATCCTGCCATGGGTGAGCCATGGCATTTCTTGGCATCTGCGTTACAGCCAGGACTGAAGGCTGAGAGGTGCAGGGCCAGGCAGGGCTGAGTGCTGTCCTGCTGCTGAGTCACCCTGTGCCCAGTGGCACAGCAGTCCCCTCCAGCAGGGCCTTCAGGGACAAAGGCACTGGGGCCGAGCCAGCTGACGTCAGCCAAAACCGCCCAGCTTGGACAGAGCTGGGGGTCACCAGGTGTGCTGGGGAGTCTGGGGAGGAGGGGGTGCTGCCCAGGCAAGGGGAACCCTCATGAGGGGTTCCCCCAGCACAGCCACCCTCCCTCAGGATGTCCTTTTTAGGTGGCATGGGTTTGTGCAGGGCCGTGAGGGTCCCTGATGTAGCCCACCGCTTGTCCAGGAAGCTGTAGTGGAGTTTTCAGATGGACTCAGAAATTACCCATTCTGGGAGTTTTTGGGGAGCTGGGCTGGGCTTTGTGATCCCCAATGTACTTCCCGGCCAAAGGGGAGACTGAGGAGACAGGGCAGAGCCTGCAGTGCCTCGGGATAACCTGGGGACCTTGTTCTGCTCTTAGGGTGATGGGGATCAGAGGGGCTGCTCCAGGCAGGGTCGCCATCCAGCTGTTCTCTCCACACGCCTGGAGCAAGAAGGGTTAACAGAGTGCCTCCCCCACTATAAATACCATGTATGTATGTCCCACACCCCACGAGTATGAGCTGGGAAGGCTATTTTGGTTGAGTGCCTGCTGCTTTGGGAATGTGCCGGAGCGAGGACAGGGGCTGACGTCACTGTCACTGGGACTTGGACCCAGCACCTGCTCGGGGTCACTCAGCAGCACTCCGAAAACACCCAGACCCTGGCCAGTGCTCAGCCCCCCATGTCAGAAAGAGAGTTTGGGTGCTGGGTCAGTACAAGCACACTCAGGGCAGGGGTTCCCTCACATCAACCCCGCTCCAGGGCCCTTCCTTGCTCACTTTCTCGATGGGGGGGCTGGAGTCTGGCCCCACATGGAGACCTGAGCCATGTGCTCTTACCAGCGGGTGGGTCAGGGCATCATCAAGGGCCCTTTGGGGTGCTCAAGACCAATTTGGGGACCATGACTACCTGGCATGGGGCTTGGCTCAAGGGGGTCAATAGATGTTGTGAAGGTCTCTGTTCCCTTCTTTCCCTCCATGGCGTCAGCCTAGGCTGTCTGTCTGTCTGTCTGTCTGGGCCCCGTGTGGGTAGCACTGCACTCTGACAGGGGGGTCACCACCAGCCTGCCCCACTTCCTCCCCTCGCACCCCCAGGGATGGGGCAGAGCCGTGGGGGCCGATGTCAAGGCCTCACCAGGGAACTCTGGGGTGCCCAGGGGCCCTCGCTTTCCGGGGGGTGCGGGCAGGTGAGGGGCAGTGGGCGGGGGCTGCCGGCCACCCCCCCCGCAGCAGCATCCCCCAGCTGCCCGGCAGCAGGAGGGGCGGGTGATGTCAGCAGGATACAAATAGCGGCGCGCAGTCCCCTCCCGACGCCTCTCCGAGCTGTGCCGGCCGCTCGCCAGCCCTCCGCCTGCTCCCTGCTCCGGCCTCGCCTCCCCACGCCGCCACCATGAGCCAGTCCTACTCCTCCAGCCAGCGGGTCTCTTCCTACCGCCGCACCTTTGGCGGCTCCCCAGTCTTCCCTCGTGCCTCCTTCGGGGGCAAGGGCAGCAGCGGCAGCTCCGTCACCTCCCGCGTCTACCAGGTGTCCCGCACCTCGGCCGTCCCCAGCGTGTCCACCTTCCGCACCACCCGTGTGACACCCCTGCGCTCCTACCAAAGTGCCTACCAGGGTGCTGGCGAGCTGCTGGACTTCAGCCTGGCAGATGCCATGAACCAGGAGTTCCTCCAGACCCGCACCAATGAGAAGGTGGAGCTGCAGGAGCTCAATGACCGTTTCGCCAACTACATCGAAAAGGTGCGCTTCTTGGAGCAGCAGAATGCCCTCATGGTGGCTGAAGTGAACCGCCTGCGGGGCAAGGAGCCCACCCGCGTGGCCGAGATGTACGAGGAGGAGCTGCGGGAACTCCGGCGCCAGGTGGACCTGCTCACCAACCAGCGGGCTCGTGTGGAAGTTGAGCGTGATAACCTGCTTGATGACCTGCAGAAGCTCAAACAGAAGTGAGTGGGGGGGGCCCTGGAGAGTCCCTGTGGGCATCCATCCGTGCATCTCCATCCCTAGGGGTGGGTAGGGGCAGAGCTCGCTCTGGCAGCCCCTCGGTTGCTTACTGCTATCCTTGTGCCTCACACTCAGAGCCCATAATGACCCCAGTACTCTCTCCCCCTTGACCACTTTCTGGTTACTGAGGCAGCACGCAGAGGGTAGAGTAGCTCCCATAGCAGGGGTGTCCCCTATGCCCTCCCTTGCTGTGGGGCTGAGGCTGGGCTGTAACACCACAGGACACACAGAACTGGGAGATTGAAGTGCACCTCACCCCGGGGTCCCCATCTCTGCTCACACTGAGGAGGGCTGCTGGGCCCATGGGTGAGCTGAGCTCTGTGGGATCAATGGACAGACCGATGCAGTCAGGCAGGCAGAAGTGAGGGGGCAGATAACCCGAGGAGGGTGCTCCATCAGCTCCAGATGTGAAGGAGGGAGGAAAGGAAGTGGCTGTACTTCTGAAGGCCAGGGATGCTCCAGGCCTGCCGTGAGTGTCCATGGTGCCCTGTGGGCAGTGGGAGACCCCAGAGATGCTGTGGACCTGGCTGATGCTGGGGAAGAGCTGTGGCACCAGATCCAGTCCTACACCTGTGGGGATTATCCACAAGGGTGGACAGGCTCAGGGACCCCCCCAGGGACTGACCAGCATGGGGAACCTGGCAGTAGGGGCAGATACTCGAGGAGAGCTGTATGTTCTGGTGATGGTCTGCACCTTCCTTCCTGGACCCTGTGCCCTGGGGACACCATCCCCTGGGGGTGACACAGTCTGCTGCCTCCTTCTGTAACCCCAGCCATCACCACAGCCAGCCAGCACTGAGGTCCTCCCTGATGCTGGGGAGCTGGGGGTGGTGGCATGAAGGAACTCTCAGTGACAGGGGAGGAGCAGGGTGCAGAACAAATGGGTGTTGGGTTTCTGCCACCCCATGTGCCAGCACAACCTGGGCGCCTCCGTCTCCTCCCCGCTGCCTTTCCACTGGCATGCAGCCTGCGGGACTGTCCCCTCCGCTGGCACCAGTCTGGATCTCCAGTCCTGACCTGAGCCTCCCCCACAGGAGTCCCCACTTCACACTCCATCCCACAGCATTGCTGAGACCTCTCTGTGCTCCTGCTCTCCCTGGGATAGCTCAGCCGGTGGCCGTCTCTTGGACCCCCTGTGCCAGATCCTGCACACTGTCCCCCCAGCTGCTGGTCACTCTCCCCTATAAGGGCTGGGGCAGTGCGCGTGGCACTGAGCTGACCTCATGTCTTTGTGATGTCTCCGGCGTTGACTATAATAGGGAATGGGAGGAAGAGCCCCTGGCCCCCCGCCAGTCCTCTGCTGCCTGCCGGGAACAGAGGACAATCTGTTTTCTTCCTACTGGGTCATGCTGGGCTTAAGGACAACTTGGGGGGACATCACCACGGAGGGACAGAGCTTCCTCCAGACCCCCCTAGCCTCCCTTCTCTGCCTACAGGCTGCAAGAGGAGATCCAGCTGAAGGAGGAGGCTGAGAACAACCTTGCTGCATTCAGAGCTGTGAGTACCCGTCCCCGTAGTGTGGCATGGGAACACCACCTTCCTTCCTACCCCCATCTCCCCCCAGCAGCCTGGCCCCAGCACCAGGGCATGGTCCTGGACACAGATTTGCACCTTCCAGCCCTCGTGCTCTCCCTGCAACCCCCCACTATCCCTCATTCTGTGTCCCTCCCAGGATGTGGATGCAGCCACACTGGCACGCATTGACCTGGAAAGACGTATCGAGTCCCTGCAGGAGGAGATCGCCTTCCTCAAGAAGGTGCACGAAGAGGTAGGGCAGAAGTGGCCCCCTTTTCCAATGGTACTCATGGGGCAGGGAAAATGGAGTGGGTGCCGAGATGTGACCTTGTCCACGCAGGAAATCCGGGAGCTGCAAGCACAGCTGCAGGAGCAGCACATCCAGGTGGAGATGGACATCTCCAAGCCTGATCTCACAGCTGCGCTGCGGGACATCCGTGCTCAGTATGAGAGCATTGCTGCCAAGAACATCGCCGAGGCCGAGGAGTGGTACAAGTCCAAGGTGTGGGAGCAGCGGGCCCCGGGCTGGCCCTGGCACAGCGGGTTCCATCTCGGTGGTTGTGCCCACTGACCATGGTCTCTCCCCAGGTGTCTGATCTGACGCAGGCAGCCAACAAGAACAACGATGCGCTAAGGCAGGCAAAACAGGAGATGCTGGAGTACCGGCACCAGATCCAGTCCTACACCTGCGAGATTGATGCCCTCAAGGGCACGGTGAGCTAAGGGCAGCATTGGGAAGATCCCCAGCTTCCCTGCAGGGACCTGCTGCTCCAAGGCTGCTCAGGGACCTCTGGGACATCTCTGGGGTGGGGGCCTCTTCCCAGCTCTCTCAGTTGCTACTGTGAGGGGCCTTGTACCCCACATTTGGGCTGCATGTCCCCCAGCAGTGGCCTGAGCTCCTGCAAAGTGTTTTGGCAGAGTCCTGGAATCAAAGTGCAGATTGTAAAATGTGACCCAGCCTGGGAGGCTCCAGGCAGGCGGGCACAGGGCTTGGGGTGTCTGGTTGCAGGCTGGCAAGGTGGTTGCGAACAAACAGGGCACAACAGTCCCATTCTGGCACAGTCATGGTCACAGGAGCCAGCCAGCAGCCACCAGTGCCACCCCCAGGCAGCCATCCCATCCTTCTGCAGCTCTCTGTGCCCTCTTCCTTGGGCAGGATGGCTTTGCTGGAGGGCCTGGGCACCAGGGTGCTGGGGTTGCCTGGTACATTCCCAGCTTGCCCCCATCAGACCCTGCTGCCCAATGCTGGGCAGGTGTGGAGTGTGACAGTCACCCATCATGGTCCCACCTCCGCTGGACCAAGACCAGGGCTGATCATGGCTCTCCCCAGGATGCCCTGGCATTCCCAGTCCCCACCCCAGGTGACCCCTGGCTCCTCTGGGTTCCCCCCTCACTGAGCACCCCATCTCTCCAGAACGACTCGCTGATGCGCCAGATGCGGGAGATGGAGGAGCGCTTCGCGGGGGAGGCCGGTGGGTACCAGGACACCATTGCCCGCCTGGAGGAGGAAATCCGGCACCTGAAGGATGAGATGGCCCGGCACCTGCGTGAGTACCAGGACCTGCTCAATGTCAAGATGGCCCTGGATGTGGAGATCGCCACATACCGCAAGCTGCTGGAAGGCGAGGAGAACCGGTGAGTGGAAGGGAGGCAGGCCAAGCTGGGGGAACAGCAGGGTCAGTGGTTTTTTGGGGGTCCAACTTTGTGAGCACACACCTGAGGGCTAGGGCTGGCTGGCACTAAGCTTTCCCCTTTGTGTTCCCACAGGATCAGCATCCCCATGCACCAGACCTTTGCCTCTGCACTCAATTTCCGAGGTGAGCACCACTCCATGAGGAGGGGAAGCTGGGACGAGTCTTCTGAGTTCCCCACTTTTGGGGCAAATGTCCCTCCTGGGGGGTTGTAGCCAGGCTGGCAGGTTGGGGACACACGGGTGCCACACAGAGCCCCTGCTGTGGGAGCACTTGTTTGGGTGTTGCTGTGAGCTGGAGGGGGTTAAACCAAGGCTGCTGAAGTTCCCCAGTGACCCCAGACCCATGCTGTGTCCCCATGCCGTGTGTCCCGGTGGTCCCATCCCCTGTATCCTCCCCCTGCAGAGACCAGCCCAGAGCAGCGGGGCTCGGAGGTGCACACCAAAAAGACCGTGATGATCAAAACCATCGAAACCCGTGATGGGGAGGTGAGCGCAGGGCGGCACCGGAGGGTGGTTGGGAGGCAGGGGACCGAGCACGGCGCCTGGTCCCGCACTCGGGGCTCTGCTGTGGCATTGCACGGCGTCTCACGGTGCCTCTCTCCCACAGGTGGTGAGTGAGGCGACTCAGCAGCAGCATGAAGTGCTGTAGAGGAGGCTGCTCCAGCAGCCCACCGGCACCTTCTGTCCCTGCCTCCGTCCCGCCGCCATGCCCCCCTCCTGCCCCCCACCTTGCCTCTCGGCGCTCCCCCGGCACTGCCTGAGGAGTCTCCCCCATGCAGCTGCCTCTGGGCCCCCCACACCCCCCGGGCTCTCTCCTCCGGCTCCAAAAGGCTCGCTCTGCTTTTGCAGCTTCGCAGCGGCAACGCCAGCGTCAGGATCAGGCCAGGGCCGGGGGCGGCAGGAGGGAGGGACGGGACAGGTGGGAGGGGCTGGGGGGAGCAGGTGGTGGCCTGGGCCAGCTCCATGGAGAGCCGGACGGTCCCAGCAGCGGGTTCTGGATCCCCCCACAGGCCCCTTCCCACGCTGGGCACAGCTTTGGGTTTCATCCCACACGAGTGGGGACCCATCCCCCTCCACCAGCACCGCCGGCCCCCCTGGAGCTGGCTCTTCTCCAGGTGCACGGTGGCGATGCTAGGGGTGGGGAGAAGCCAGGCGTGGTCTGGGCTGAGCCCCCTGTTCTCTGCCCAGCTCAGAGCAAGGGGGCCCCAAGCCTGCGTGTTCCCCCAGCCCTGGGGGGCTCGGGCCCTTCGCTGCCCCCGGCCCCAAAGGCAGCCCCGTGGGGCAGAGGAGGGCAGTGCCCGCCCCCCCCCCGTGGCAGGGACCCCCAGCAGCAGGAGGCTGCACGGGGCCAGGCCCATGAGCCGAGAGGGTACCTGTAGGTGGACACAGGAGAGAGGAGGAGTGAGTAAATGGGAGAGAGGGGGGAGAGAATGAGAGGAGCTGGAGAGAGGCCCGGGGGGCCAGGGCAGGCATTGCCACCCCTTGCCCCAATGCACCCCCACCCCACCACGTGTATGAGACTCTTCAGGCGGCTGAAATAAACAGCGGAGCATCACCCTGTCCTCAGTGCATCTCTGGGGCGGGGGGGGGGAGGGGGTGGTGGGGAGGCAGCACCTGGGGGAAGCATTACAAGGGCCGGGTGGATGGAGGAGGAAGCAACTCCTTGGGCTGTCTCGTCCCTACGCTGCTGGGCCCCCAAAAGGTGTGCGTTCCTCACACTGAAGGTTCTCGAGCATTTTGCTGCCTCAGGTGGTGGGTAGGAAAGTCCTGCTGGGACAGGGAGCAGTGACAGCTAAGTCCTGAGCAGGTTTGAAGGGGCTCTGGGTGATGGTTCCGTATTTCCCCCACACACCTAGGGTAAACATACCATGTCCCAGTGGTTCTCAGCTCCACAGCCGTTTTACCCCCACTTAGGACAGCCCTGCTCGAATCCACACCTGCCTGGGACTTTTCCAAGCCCCTCCAAGTGTCACCAACCTGCAAGCAAAGCCATCCTCACCCCTAATCAACCTCCTGCCCTGCACCCTGTGAGCATCAGACCCACCACCCTATTCTTGCACCCCAGGCTCAACCTCTGGCCTCAACCTGCCAACACCATATGCCCTCTTCCTCCCAACACGTGCCCCGCTCCCTGTGGTCACATTGTGGGCATCTTGGCTTCAGCTCCTTGATCCCAGCGATGGGGGATGCTGCAGTGGAACCCAGAGTTGAGCATCCCACGTGGGAGAGCAATTCAGGGTTGCTCTGCCCCGGGAGTTGTTGGAGGGTCCACGAAACTCTGCCAGGCAGCAGATCCCAGGGAGGGTTTGGCAGGGGTCGATGTTTTAGGGACAAGGCCTGTGCTACTGCCAGCAATGGGGAGTGGGCTGGGGGTGTCCCTGACGGAGAGGCCAGCGTGGCAAACTCCAGCTGGGAGGTGTTGGACCACAAGGCGTATCTCCAGCAGGTGGCCCTGTGACATCGAAGACAGTTCCCAGGTTGCCTTGGGTTGGGATGACACCTCCCTCCCCGTCGGCCCAGGCTGGCTATGCCAGGGTTCAGCCCCTGGGGGCAGGCAGGGGACAAAGCATTCCTTTGCCTGCAGGACAGGGAGGAGCCCCCGAGGCCTCTCCTGGGGCTGGCTCAGCCACTCTGCAGACGGGCTGTGGGTCTCGCAAGGCATCCCACTCCATTGTGTCCCAGCCATCCAAGCTGGGAAATCCTGGGATCTTCTCCTTGCTGTTGATGCTCCACTGATGCTGGCATCCTTAGGCTGGTGGCAATGGGCTGTGCCAAAGCCGTCGAGGCTGGCTCGCAGCTGGGAAGCACCGTGTCGAGTCGCTGGCTCCCTGCTCCCGCAGATTTACAGCCCCTGGCGAGGGCGGCTAGGGCCAGGTGCCGAGGCGTGTGCCATGGCTCCAGGAGATGGGGAAGCCCTGCCTTGCCCAGGGATGGCCGGGCAGCATCTGGCACAGACCGGCCCTGACTGCTTGCTGCTTGGAGCCCGGCAGTGTGGGCACTCTCATCGGGTGCCCCAAAGCTGAACAGCTCCATGCAGGGCTGGCCGGGACCCACACTGCCCAGGGCAGCGAGGCAGGGGCTCAGTAAGAGAAACGGAGCCTTGATGTGTTTGCAGCCTTCCGGGCAGGGAGGATTTGTGGCGATCAGGGATGCTGGGATCCCCACCTCTCCTGTCTGCTGGGAATGGAGCGAAGGGACCCTGAAGGGCTGGCTGCTGCCCGGGGTCTTGCGTTGCAGGAAGCATGACGGTGTCCTTTCCCTGCACATGCCGTCAGGGTCTCTCTCTGCCCCGATCCAATGACACTGCCGGAGAAGGGGAAGCGGGGGAGGAAGGCTGGGTCCCCCCCGAGCCTCTCAGCTAATATGGAAAGGTGCTGGCCCTTTTCTATCTTTGCAAGTGGAGCTGGGCTTCAGGGACGGGGCAGCAGGCGCAGAGAGGGGGAGCCCAGCCAAGGAATGTGACATATCAGAGGCAGCTGCCACTTCAGGAGAGGGGGCAGAGGGAGCGCAGCTCGCCGGGGGCTGCGCGGGACGGGACGGGTGAGGGGGGGGGACGCCACGGCCCCAGCACGGGGACGGCTCAGCGAGCGGGCAGCACCCGCGGGACTCGCACCCAGGCCGGCGAGGAGCAGGTGCCGAGGCGCTGGGCGGGCTTGGGGTTGCAGCAGAGCATGGGGTGTGAGTGCCACACTGCACCGGGAGCTTGGTGAGTGGCGGCTGGGCGAGCAGGAGCCCGAGTCCCAGCCTAAATATAGCCCCTTGCTTGCCCACAGTGCTGCGACCTTTGGGGCTGCAGCCTGTGGGGGGAGGCACAGAACCGGACGGCATTTGGACTGGGGGGTCGCCACTACCCCAGCGTCCCAGTCAGGCACCCAGCACCCCCAGACTGCAGGCAGGGGGAGAAGAAGGGCACAACGTGCTGGTTTAGGGTGACAGGGGTCGCGGGTGGTGGTGGGGGAGCTGCAGACTATGCACCGAGCACAGGGACGCAGTGGCATGAGTAGGGCTGGTGGGGAGCCTCGGGCAGCCCCGCCGAGCCCTGGCATCCCCCCGAAGCGCGCCAAGGTCACAGCAGAACCGGGGCCGCCCGAGGAGGACTCGGCTCGCCTGGCAGCACCGTGTTTTGTGAGGAAACTGAAGAATGCAGCGATCGGCACCGGCTGCGACATCCGGCTGCGAGTGGTGGTGGTGGGCAACCCCCGGCCCAGCCTCCGCTGGTACCGAAACGAGGAGCAGCTGGCCCAGGGTGGGGAGGAGTATGGCACCCTCTGGATCCGGGACAGCAAGAAGGAGGATGCCGGTGTGTACACATGTGTCGCCGAGAATGAGCAGGGAGAGGCCATGACCAGTGCTGTGTTGGCCATCATTGACATGGAAGGTAAGGGTGACGTGGCCACCAGCACGGCCGTGCTGGCGCAGACCTTGGCACGGGTTTGCCGAGGGAGGCAGCAGTGCTTTGCAGGCTCTTGATGCAGTGCGTGCCCTGCGGCCAGACAGGGCTGCTGAGCTTTGCTGTGCCCACCCTGCTGCAGGCTGGGGTGCCCGGTGCCGGCAGCACTGGGGTGACTCTCCAGCCTGGAGCGAGCATGTGGCTGCAGTACCCGCTGCCAGGCCAGGCTGGGTGCCAGGACTGGGCACAGAGGTGTTGGGAGCATGTGATGCCAAGCCTGCTGGGGCAGGAGGAGAGAGAAAGAGAGAGAGAGAGAGAGAGAAATGGGGATTGGGCACATGGTACTGGTGGTACCACCCACCACAGCCACCAACATGGTCCTCAGTACCCCCCCACCAGCTGCCACGGGCAGAACTCCCGCGGGATCACCATCACAGCTTTACCAGGCACTGGCATTGCACTGGCTGAACTCGAACGCCGGTGGGCTGGGAGGAGGAGCCTAACATGCGAGAGGCAGGGCTGACAAGTAGGTGGAGCCTATGCCCTGCGGTGGGCGGGACGTGGTAGTTAATTAGCCAAGGCAAACTAACAAGCATTTGCTCATCCCTGTAGCAGCGCGTCTGCTCATCACCATCACCCCTGGGTGCAGCAGTCAGGCACGGAGTGCATGGGGACTGCTGCCCTTGTATGGATGGGCCTCGTCCTGCAGGTTTGGGGCTCAGCTCCCTCTGCCCCATCATCATGGAATCATGCAATCATAGAATCATAGAATTATTTATGTTGGAAAAGACCTCTAAGATCATCAATCCAACCGGTAACCCAGCACTAGTTACCAAGTGCCAAGTCCACTGTTAAACCATGTCCCTAAGTGCCACATCTACATGTCTTCTGATTACCTCCAAGGATGGTGACTCCACCACTTCCCTGGGCATTCTGTTCCAGTACTTCACAACCCTTTTGGTGAACAAATTTTTCCTCATGGAGGATGGATGCCACCTCCCTAGGGCATTGAAGGCCTGAGTGTTGGGGAGCATGGAGGTGGGTGGCACTGCTCCAAGATGTGAACTCTGCTGTCTGCATGGGGACAGTGAGGACACGGAGTGAGGGAAGCAACACTGAGCCCTGAGGCTCCAGGGAAGGAGCTGCAGCTAGGACTCTGCAGCACAGGAGGCACACCAGAGATGCTGCAGCTTGAGCAGGGAACTCGGTGACAGTGGCAGGTCAGAAGAAGCCTTCACAATGCTGAAGGGGAGCACTGGAGGTGTTGCCCTCTGTGAGCCAGGAGTCTGGAGAGGTGGTGTTTGGAGGATGGAGAAAAGTTCATATGCAGGTCAGGAGCCTGGTGGGGTAGCAAGAGGAGCAGTGAAGCGTGCAGCAGGGGTTCTGCCCTGCAGCGAGTCTGTGTGGAGTCACTGTGCATCACACCTTTGGGGACCATGGCACGGTGCAGTTGGATGTGGGGTGCGATGTGTGTAGAATGGGAGACGTGCACTGCCCCGGGGAAGGAGCAGCCTGTCCTGGGTGGGCAGCAGAGGGGTCACCCTGTTTTCATGCTCAGGTGTGCAGCTGCACCTCTCCATGGCCACACCGGCCCTGGCCCCACTGCTGCTGCCCAGCAGCACGGCACAGCCTGATTTCCCCAGGTGCCCGTTCCCATTGTGCTGACGCACTCTTCCCTGCTCCCAATTCCCAGCCGCCGGCCCTCACCACCGCCTTTCTGGGGCAGCTGAGGGAGGGACGGAGCAGCCAGGATTGCCTAACGTGCAGTGTGAATGTCACCCTGCCTTGGGCACGCCTCCCAGCAGGCTCTTGGCCATGGATGCACCACCATTGAGCAAACAGCCACCCAAAAAGGCATCCCTGGGCCAGAGACACCTCTGGAGCCATGCAGGCTCTGGGGCACTGGGCTGAGAGAGGAGCAGAGCAGCCCCTGGTGTGGCTTTGTCCCTGTGCCAGTGCAGAACTGTCTTTGTGGTGTGCTGTGGCAGTGCCAAGGGAGTGCCACATCCCACCAGGTGCTGGACAGGTCTCCAGGGATCACGGAAGTTCCACTCATAGCTCTGCCATCCTTGTAGTACTGGGAAGGGACAGCCCATCCTTGTTCCCTGGGGCACTCTGTGAGCTAGATCATCAGCCACCTATAGGGCAAGAGGGATGTGTGCAGGGTCCTCAAGCAGGATAAACTCTCTCTGGACTTGGGGTCCCAGCCCCCTGTGTCCAGAGATATTGGAATGCCCTTGCTCCATTGGCAAAATCAGGTCTTTCTCTGGACTTGGGGTCCCAGTCCTCTGTGTCCAGAGATGTTGTGGTTTCCTTGCTCCATTTGCCTCTGACGGGTAGGGGTCTCTGGAGGGCACAGAGCCCCTTTTCTCCCTGGTGCACGGTCAGGCTGAAGATCTCCATGGGGCTGGCATTGGGTCTCTCCAAGGTGGCTCAGGTCACTGCTGGTAGCCTGGGGGGGCTCCAGGTTGCCCATCTCTATGCTCAGCCTTGGAAGCTCCTCCTGCACTAGCTCAGCAGTCCCCCTTGCTCACACAAGCCCGATTTAGCTCCTCTAATCTCTTGCCCTGAATCTGTCGCTCCACCCCACTAATGATTTTCTCCTGCTCTTCTCCCAGGTTCCCTGCATGCGTCAGTGCTTGCTGTGGGGAGTGGGGAGAGCATGTGTGGGGCTGGCCAGGCAGCCAAGTGCAGGGGCTACCAGGGGCACACCATCCCCCCTGTGCCACACTGTCCCCCGCTGTGTCCCATTGAGCTGCCCCTCTCCTGCTACAGGTTCTCCCTCATGCTCCAGCTCCATAGGTGCACGTGGAGTGCACTGACCCTTCTCACACCAGCACCAGGCCGGTCCAGGGACTTCCCAGACCCACCCAGGGAACCTCCAGATCCTTCCAGCCAGCCCTGGTCCCTACCATAGCTTCACTGCTCCTAGGCTTGCTAAAGCCTTTATCACCTCTCAGCTGCATCTCCTGAATTTTTTCCCTGTAAACTGGATTAAATCACCTCTTAAGAACCTGAGCTAATCTCCTTTTAAAGCCCAGCCCTCCCTCACTGTGCCAGCACTGCTTGATCCTCCCCATCCAAGCTGCCTCTTGTTTCAAGGTTGGATGTGTCCATCTTGGGCTCTCAGTGCAGGGTCTTGCTCCGTTTGCCTCCATCTGCACTCAGCAATCAAACTGTCTTGGAACCTTTCCTCTGCGAAGGAAGCAGCCTGGACTTGCCTGGATTTGGAGGCAGGAAAGGAGGCAGAAACTCCCTGTGTGTGGTGGCCCTGCACAGACCCTTCCTGTGCGAGGAATTACAGTGGGGCAACATGGGCATAATTTTTCAGCTGATGGTGCATGGCAATTGTAATGGAGCCCACTGGGGATGGCTGTGCTGACGGTGTCCCTGGTGGCTCAGCATCCCTGGCCATTTATCTCAGTGCCTAATTTAATCCCATAATTTGCAGCGCCGTGCCCATGTTTAATGCCAGCTGCCCCGGAGTGGCTCCCACCTCTGCCCCCATCCACCTGGGCAGGGGGCTGGTGTGGTGGCCATGTGTGCCAGGTTCCCATCCCAGGGTCTGTCGGAGCGAGACGTCTGCTCCCAGCGAGCAGGGTGGTGAGTGCAGCTGTCCAGTCAGTCACCTCCACCCCTGCCCTCTCGCCTGCTGCTGGAGGGTTATTTTTGCTGAGGAATGTGCCATCCCCTCGGATTCTGGCAAGCTGCAGGGCTTGTGTTACAGGCAAGAGGCTGAAACCCAGGCCTGCAGTTGGGTAAATATAGCACCAGTGTTTGGGACTGCATGAGGGGACGACAGCCTTTTCCTTCTTCCAGGGCTGCCCAGCACTCCCAGTGCCCTTCCTGCCTCCCGACACCAGGCTGCTGGCTTGTGCCCTGGCATGGCAGCACTGGGAAGGGGCTGGTTGCTTCCACCCTGCTGCCTGCACTCTTGCCTGCTTTCCCCCACAGCATGCAGCCCCTCACTCCCAGCTAGGGGGTATGCCGGAGGTTGGCAGGGCAGGGATGTAATGCCTTCTGCCATCCCGCTCCATGTCCAGACAGCCAGAGCCAAGGTCACATTGCTGTTTTGCATCCCTGTGTTCTCCGTCTGCAGTGAGCAGTGTGCTCAGGCATCCTTCTTGTGGCAGCAAGGGAGACGATGCTGAAGAGGGCACTGGGGTGTCCCAGCCCTTGGGAGAGGGGGGACAGCACAGCACTGCTCCTCCACAGGGTCAGAAAGATGCTGTGGCGCTGCCCTGCCCAGGGACAAGGGACATTCCGCTGCTGTATTTACTTCCCCTGGGGACAGAGCTACGGTGGTCCCCACTTACCCAGGCTCTCAGCACATCCCCACCTCCCGCCGACCATCCCCAGCAGCTCCAGGAGGTGCAAACGCATGAAAAATTCATGCCCAGACCTCCTCCTACTCGAGATGCCGCATGCACACACCGCCATCAATTATTCAAGCACTGAGACAAGGGGGCTGCTGGCTGGGGCCAGGGGCAGGGGGCTGGTGCCAGGCCAGAGCTGTGGTGCACAGTCAGGACCTGTGCAGAGCAGCCAGGAGGCCCAGCAAGGTGTGGAGGGCTGTGGTTCTTGGAACAGTGGAATTAATGCCGCATTTTGAGCAGGTGTTTGCTGTCTGTTTGCTTGGGGCCGATGTGTGTCCAGCAGGCAAAGCTGGAGCTGGGTGGAAATGGGGCCACCTGCTCCAGGTCTGCCTCTTGTCCATGCCACAGCTGCACTGGCTGCCATTCTCTGTCCTGGGTCCCTGACCTGCAGAGCAGCAGGGCACTGTCAGGGCCACCCCGGGGCTGGGCCAGGGCAGAGGGGCTGCCCTACTTGCAGGTGGCCATCACCTCCCATAGGGCACCTTCTGCAGTGACTTCAGCTTTGCCCTGGTGGGGGAATTTGCAGGTGCTGCTGCCACTGGAAAGGACTTTCAGTCCCTGCAGCAGGTGCAGCCTCTTGGAGGTGACCCAGCTATTCCCAGGGGTGCAGCATCTGTGGGATTGCCCAGAGTCACTCCTGAAGCTTTTGCTGAGGGATGGCTACAGAGTCACAGTTGCAGGGGAGAGCTATGGCCAATGGGCAGCAGGTGTAGGATAGTCAGAGGATATAGAAGTGACTGTTTTGTCTGGACAAAGGTGGTCCTCCCTGCAGCCAGCCCTGGGGCTGTCCTTGTGGGTGTTTTGCTGACAGCACCCTTGCCCTGGCACCACTATGTGACAAGTCCAAGCCTTGGTACTTCTTCCCAGCATCCCTGATGAGTCTTTTAATCCCACTTGAGTGTGAAAAGAAGGCACAGGCCGTGTGTCTGCAGCAGGACCACATACATGCACAGACAGGGTGAGAGCACCTGGCAGGGAAACCCTGGGTGCAGATACACAGTTCACCTCTTTATCCAGCTCTGGCTCAAGAGTACCCATCTTTGCCCCCATCCAGGGCTGGGGGCCCAGCAGAGACCTCTGTCTCTGACAGGAGATTCCCTTAATGCCAGCTGTAGCATTTGTAGGACTTGTCTGACGCGCAGGGTCTCCACGGAAACCCCGCAGCATCACTCGAATTGTGGGACTGACAGAAATGTTGTATAAACAGCTCCTTTTGTACTGGGTAATTTGCAAGTTATTATGGAGCCATGAAAAGCCTCACGTTTGGAGTCATGAGCTGGGAGGGGAAGCGAAGAAAAGCTACCAGGAGCTGCCAAGCATCATGGGGAGCGTGATGCCTGTGAGCAGCTCCTCGTGGAGTGGCTGGCTCCCCAGGGGACAGGTGAGCAGCATGGGGACAAGTGCTGGGTGGGGAGGCCTCCAGCAGTGTCCCCATGGATGCTCAGCAATGGGAGGGGGCAGCTCAAACAGACGGTGAGGCTGGGACCTTGGCAGCCTCTCCAAGGGCCTGGAAAGGGGGCTGATGGATGATGCAGGGCTTGGTGAGATGATGAGGCAAGGTGTCAAGAGCTATGGGGCACCAAGAGCTGTGGGGGGCATGGCAGGCAAGAGAGAACCTGCTGAGGCTGTGGGGCTGGGACTGCCCCTCTGGCTTATTTGTAGCATCACCCAGAAAACTAGGATAGGCCAGCAGGGCTGGGGATGGTCAGCTGGGGAAGGTGTGCCAGGGTTGTGCCAGCACCCCAGGAGTACTTGTAGGTCTTAATGTCCCTGATCAGCCTCACTGGGGACTCCCACCCACAGCTTCTGTCCACATCCCAGGAGCCCCATCACAGCTCAGTCCTAGGCACAGAGTCCTGCTCTGAACTGTGCCGTGGCTCCTCACTTCAGCATGAAGGGAGGTCTTGTGATTCACGCCACATGGACAGGCACAGCAACCTACCTTCCCAGGTCAAGCTTGTGTCCTCATCAGCCACAAAGCAGTGATGCTACCCCAGGGCTGAGCAGTCCAGCCCTGCAAGCTCATAAGGGTCCTGAGGCACCCGGGGCGCAGGGTACAAGATTTGCCTTGGCACTAGCACTGGGACTGGAGGCTGTGTGGTTTGCCAGAGGGATTGGTGTGAAGGACTGCGCCCATATTAGCTTCTGTCCATGTACAGCTGTGCTGTGACCCACACCCGTGTCCTGGTAAGGGGATCTTTCTGCATTACTGATGACTGGAGGATGTGGGTGACTGAGCAGAGAACTGGCAGAGTGATGGTGAGCCTGTATCTTGGCTGGGCAGTGCCATGGCACACTGCAGATGGCTGCTGGGTGCAGGGTTGTGGCAGCTGTGGCAGCAGAACTGCCCTGTTTGGGAGCCATTTGGGGACAGCACACAGAGCGCTGCTGTGGTGTGTTGCTGCTATCCCAGTTGGTCTGCATGTGGGGGCTGTAGTGGGGGGCTGTGTCCTAAGAGAGAAGCACAACCCCTGTCCTGCGCAGGATGGACAGGTGACAGGGAACAGTGGTACAGCTGCACTGCCTGGCAGGGGTCTCAGACCCCTGGGTGCCGTGTAGACAATGCCAGGGGTGGAGAGGCCGTGTACCGGCCTCAGACACGCCCCCTTCCTCCCCTCTACGACGGCGGCCCTCGCCCCCCACCACCTGTGCCCCTGCCTGTCCCCCACCGCTGTCACTGTGTGCCAGGGCTGGCGGGGAGGCGGAGGCGGAGGCAGGCGGGGGAAGGATGAAGGGAGGAGCACTCCAGTGATGCTTCATGCTCACAGCTCCAGCCCTCCCGAGAGCCCAACCTGGCGAGCCCCTTCCTCTCCCTCCACCGTTCCCGGCTGCCGGTAGTGAAGGATGCTCGGAGCATCGCTTGCTGCCGCGACGTGCTGACAGCGGGGACCCCGCCGGGAGCGGGCTGCCGTCCTGCCGGGCCTGAGTCCGTGTCACCGGGCCAGCAGGGCTCTGCAGAAGCATGAAGAAGATCTGGGTGAAGAAGCGTTTCCAGGTAAGGGCTCCAGGCTGCTGTGCCGGCGGGTGCCGGGAGAAGGGGGCAGTGCCGAGAGCGCATGGGGATGGGAATGGATGCTGATGGAGACGGGGATGGGGATGGGAATGGGAATAAGGATGGGGATGGGAGTGTCCCTCCAGCCCTTCCGTTGCCCGCTGGGGCTCCTCAGGGCTTTGCACATCACCGGCTTCAGCCCCGCTTGCAGAGCTGCCAGCTGCTTGCCCGGCCTCACCAGCCCGGGCAGGAGGGGCAGAGGGCAGAGGCTCAGCACCTCCTGTGCCAGCACCCGGGCTGCGACCCCCGCCGGGGGCTCCCCCCACGCCCCTCTCTGCCCTCTGGAGTCGGGGCAGCAAATGGAGGCTGCTCCATGGCTCCCCCCAGCCCCACTGCCGGTGGTCACGGAGCTGGAGACGAGGCTTTGCATGCGTCATCCCCTCCGCGTCAGGAGCATGCCTGGCACAGGCAAGGCTCCTTCGCGGGCCCGCTGCACGCTCCGCTGCCGAGCAAGGAACAAGGACGTCACTTGGCCTCAGCCGGGGGTGGAGGATGGGGAATATACTTCCAGGAAGCCCCCCGCCCCCGATTCCCCAGGGCACACAAGCCCAATGCGGGCGCACAGCCTCCCCGCTGTCACTGCCTGGTGGCCCAGAAGGGACTGGGAAGGGGCTGTCACGCGCAGCCCCTTCCCAGGGGTGCAAGATGCACGATGGGACACAGGTTCCCAGGGAGACAGGTGCTGAGGGTCCCTCTGGGGCAGGGTGCTATGCACAGCCTGGCTGCCCCATCTGCCTTCGGGGGCAGCAAGTCCAGGGGCTTGCCCATGTGGTAGGGCAGGGTCCTGCACCACTGGCTGAGGGGTATCAGAACAGCCACAGTGGCTGTTTCTCTGCACCAGGCAAGTTACTCACTCCTCCCCACCTCATTCCATCCCTGCTCCCTGTCAGCCTTTCTCACACAATAGGCACCTGTGCCATGTGGTGCTGGGCTCCACGTGCCAGGTGGTGGCAAGCTCCATGGTCCCAGGAGATCCTTCACTCTCCTGGGATCCCTTGGTCCCACGGCCATGGTGAGGGATGCTCCATGCCTGGGCAGGTGGATCCATGCCTGGCACAGGGGAAGGAAACAACTCCAGGTCTCACCCAGCTGCCTTGTAGTGCAGGGTTGAAGCTGGATGTGGATCCTAGCCAGCTCTTCTCTCTACTCCAGGCTGGGTAGGCACAGAACGTGCTCCTGGGGCTCCTCCACCCCTTTTTCCAGGGTGCAAATGAAATCCCATGCAGGAGGATTACCCCCACTCTCTGTCTGTCCCCGTCACACAGACCCTGACCCCACACCAAGCCCTGAGCTGTTCCTGCCCCCTTTCCATCTCCTGACCTAGGGGAGACCCTGCATCACCCAGCATTTTCCCCTTTGTGGGCTGCAGGTGGGCGCTGTGCTCGAGGCAGGTCCAGTCTGTGGGGTGCCCTGATCCTACAAGGGGCCCTGATCCCATAGGGACTTGTTGTGAGGTGAAGGGGGGTGTGCTCAGCCCCTCTGCAGCTCTGGGCAATGCAGCCCAGCCCAGGCCCACTGGGTGCAGTCACCATATTTGATGGGGAGCCGATGGCGCCTGTCCCTGGGGAAGCCACAAGAGTACCCGATAATGGCACTCAATTGCATTTTCATTTTTTAATGGGGGAATTATCCGCCGATGGTGCAGTTAATCACTCATCTTTCCCTGGCCTGGAAGACGGGCTGCCAGCCAGAATTAGCCCAGTCAGCCGAGAAGGGGAGGTGAAGCCTGGCTCAGCCTGAATACAAATATGTCTCGTGCAGCCGCTGTCCTCTGGCCAGCACTGCATGCAGGCAGGGGTCTGGTGGGAGCCCCTGAGTGCTGCCCATGTGCAGGGGCTGCTGCTGCAGTGGCAGCAACTTTGGGGCTTGGGAAATGAGCCTGCTGCCATTTGAGGACAACTAACTGCTGGCCACGCTTGGCCGTCCATCCCTGGGGTATGGCTGTCCATGACCTGCTTGGGAGCTGGAGGGGTAGTGGGGCAGGAGGGGCTGGTGGAGCAAAGGGCTTCAAGACTGTTGGGTGTCCAGCCCTGGGCTCCATACTGAGGAGACAGGGCATGGGCCATCAGTGTCCTGGGGAGACCCTGTCACACAGACTGGCTGGGAAGGATGCTCAGTCCTGGCAGCTCAACCCTGTCTGCACTCCCCATTCCCACTCCTGCCTGCCTTGGAGATCACCCCGTCCCTCTGCTTTCCTGGGATACAGCGTCAGTGCACACTGGGTCTGGCAGACAGGCTGCCCTCAGTTGGTCCCTCCCCTGGCATGCAAGTGCCCAGCCCTGGACTGCAGCACAGAGGGCAAGCCAAGTTGGCAGGGAGCTCCTGGTGCTTCCACCCCATGCTCAGGTCCCACCTGCCTGCCTAGACGGCACGGGCGAGCGCAGCCCCAGTGCTTCCAACCCTGCACCAACAGGCCAGGCCCGTGCTGCCCGGCGGCCTCTCTCTCAGCTGGCCTGGCCTCTCCAGGGGATGGACGATTCTGTTCCCATGCTGGGACGGTGGCCACGGTGGAGTCTGGGCCAGTGCCTGGAAGGCATTTTGCTGGCCAAATTCCCGTGCTGGCTGAGTGGCTTTGAAGGGGCTGCAGAGCACTCGGACACCAGCCCAGACAAAGACTTTGCTGCAGGCTATGCCAGCTGCAGGCAGCAGTTCTGGGGCACCTGGGATGCCCAGGGCTGTCACTGTTTGGCACGGGCTGTGACACAAGGCTGGGGTGCATAGTGCCATCAGCAAGGGGACTCTGCCTGCGTGCGCGTGCGCACAGGTGTGTGTGAGTGTGCATGGCTGGGCATGCGCTACACGTGCCCACCTACACCCATCCATCTCTGCGTGTGCGCGGGGGCGTGTGCCTGTGGGTTCGCTGTGGGTGCGCAGCAAGGGTGCATGTGAGCGGTGGCAGGTGTGCCCTGCCCGTGGGAGGGCGTGAGTGGCACGACGTATGCCGTGCCAGGGTGCATGTGTGAGCAGGGTGGGTGTGAGCGGTGCTGCGTGTGCCGGGATGGGCTGTGTGCGTGTGTGCCGTGCCACAGCGTGCGTGCGCGGCAGGTACGTATCGCCGTGCCAGGGGTAACGCTCTGTTCTCTTTTCCTTTGCAGAAGACCGGCCACTCGCGGCGCTTCGGGCGCTTCACGCATGGTGCGTTGAGTTACTAGGACCCGACTCCCCCCACCGCCCCAAGCATGCTGGGATGGGGTCCACCACCATGCTACAAGGGGCATCAAGCAGAGGCTGGGCAGGGCTGGACTGCATCTTGCAACCACGGAATAGGGTTCTGGTCATCCAGGGGCTCACAGCGTCCGCCATGCAGCTGGTCTGCTCCTGGCCCTGCAGCTCTTCTTGCTCAGGGGCTGCCATACTGGTGTGGCCAGGATTGGGAATCTGATGCAGTAGAAGTTCATGGAGCAGCTGCTCGTGTGCTGGGCTGCTGAGAGGTGGCTTGGAGTAGGGAGAAGCGGTGTGGTCCCCCGCACGCCTTAACAGTGCAATGGAGAGGAGCAGTGGTGGAGCTGGGGACATGTTCCTCAGTGCAGGTGTTTGTTGCTGCAGCTTGTGAGGGCTCAGGCAGTGGCAAGGAGGAAAGTCAGTCCTTCCCTGGCAGCACGGCACTAGCTTTCCTGGAATGGGACATTAGGATGATACTGAAATGGCCTTGCCACATCCTGCCCGGTGGGGGGCAGCTCTTAGTGATGCCCTCCCCTGAGAATTTTGGCTTTACCAACCGCACTTGTACGGCACTTGCACTGGTGGGGCAGGGGATGCACTTGTACATGCCAGGGGAGGCTGTGTGCATACGGACAAACATGTCCGTGAGCTCCAGCATCCCCAGGAGCTCTCAGCTAGGGCACAGACTGGGAGGGTCCAGCCCTAGGCTGAGATGCACTGCGGAGCAGGGATGTGTGGATACTGCAGCGGTGAGGCCAGCAGCTCCAGGGACAGGGGGTGGCTGTCCTGCTGGGCAGGATGTGGCTGTGGCACCGGGAGGGGATGGTGCTGTGCACTGCACAGGTGGGACGGTGTGTGCGAGGAGAGGGTCTGTGTGCAGCACTGGAGTGATGTGCAGTGAATGTGGAGTGGAGACATGGTGGGGAAATGCTGGGGACAAGGGCCCCCCTGCTGCCCCCCGCGTCTCCGCAGGCCGGGCCGATAACCGGCTGTTGATGTCTCTCTCTCTCTTGCTGCCCCTATGGAAGCGAAGTTTTCCGCTCCTGCAGGAAACAAAGCTACGGTAGGAAGACCCCTTCCCGATGCCATCTCTGTTCCCATAGTGGGTCCTGTGCCCCAGCCTGCCACCCTGCCCCATCATTTCCACTGCCTGCTTGCCCTGCTTTCTTGTCCCCGTGCTGCTTCTGCTAGCTGTGTTCCCACTGCTGGCACTGCCTCCCTTCCTCCCATCATCTAACACTGTTCCTGCCTGCTTTGCCTGCCCTCTTCTGCCTGCCCTTGCCCTGCTGGACTTTCCCACTCCCAGTCCTGCCTTTCTCTACTGGAAGCTTGTCCTGCAGGTCACAGTTATGCCTCCTGCCCTGGAGCTGCCTGGGCACTGCTCTCCTGCTCCTGGAGCCAATGGGTCTGCAATAAGCAGTACCAGTGTGGTCTGCTGTCTCTCTGTATGCTCACTCCCTACTCTCCCCTCCCACCCCAGACTCGGAGACAGGTGAGGATGAATCCAGCGACCCCCAGGTGACACAACGCAGTGATCTCCAGGATGAGACAGCCTTCAGCACCCCCACGGGTGAGCAGGGACACCTGGCTGGCACTGAGCCCTGACACTGGCTGCTGGCCATGACTCCCCACAAGGCCTCTGCTGGCCAGGCTTTGGGGTTGTCCATGGAGAGGGAGCTGTGATCCACCCACGCAAAGGGGAGAGGGCTTGAGGCAGCAGGGTGCTGCTCAGGACATGCTGGGACACCCCGTGGTGGGTCAGCCCTCTCTGAGCAGGGTGCTGAGCTTGTCCCCACAGGCACCCAGTCTTGGCTCATCCCTCTTCTCTCAGGTGGGTCTGACACTCTCGTGGACACCTCCATGAACACAACGCCGACCTCGGTGCTGGCCCTGTCACAGGCAGAGGAGCGCTCCAGCTGGTCAGGCAGCCAGCAGACCGTGGTGGAGAAGGAGACGGATGCCAGCCTCTCTGCACGGGGACCCTACCTCCGTCCCACTGCCTGGCTGCAGCCGCAGGGAACCCCAAGGCAAGCAAACACGCTGGCCCCACGTGGCGCCGAGGTCCGGCACCTGGGCGTGGAGCCGCTGGTGCGGGCGTCCCGGGCTAATCTGGTGGGCACGAGCTGGGGGTCAGAGGATAGCCTTTCGGTGGCCAGCGACCCGTACGGCAGCGCCTTCAGCCTGTACCGAGGACGGGCGCTCTCACTCCATGTGTAAGTAGCCAGGGGAAGCACACGGAGGGGACATCGCGCTGGGGCCATCTCCTTCCAACCCCTGCAGCCATCTCCTTCCCTCCACCTGGGCTTTCTTTGCCTTCACCATCCCAGAGGAGGAGTGGGGACTCTGAGCAGTGGGCAGCCTGTTCTCGGTGAGAAGGTGGGAGCAGCGCAGGCTGGGGCTGATGTAGAATGGGGTCCCTTTCTGCTGTGGCCAGGTTGAGGCTGGGGGTATCCCCTGTGCCACTGCTTGAGCTGCAGGACCCCACCCACAAGGTTGTGCCAGGGGTATTCTCCCATTCCACCCCGCCATGGTGCTCTGTGCAGCCCACAGTGTGGGGAACTGGAGGTGCACAGCAGCCTGGGGCACACACTGGCAAGTGTTTGCCACTCACAGTCCCCACTGTACAGGGGTGGCAGCAGGGTCCACGGACGTGCTGCCTCCCCACGTCCTGCTGATGTGCTCAGAGCCCCCGTCTCTCCCTGCCACCTTTGGTTCCCATACCTGCAGGCCTACTCCTTTGACCTCCATCTCGCTCTTTTTTTTGTTTAAGGCTGCTTGTTCCACCAGAACCTCATCTCCACCTTATGATTTCCGCTCTGCGTTTGCTGAGCCCCTCTGGGGGCAGTGGGATAGGAAGATATGCCCACAACAGGATGTGCACGGGCAGGGCTTGCAGCCTTGGGGCTGCACCGCCTCAGCACACCAGGACACCCCAGCAAACTGGGGCACCCCTTGAGCCCCTGGTCCTGTCTGCATGGTGGTCCTGGGGAGGCGACTCACTGGATATCCCAGCATCACCCTGCTGCTCCACATGAGTACCCCTGTGCAAGGGGTCCCAGCAGCCCAGGACTCTCACCTAACCCAGCCAGCTCCCAGTGGTTTTGGGGTGACCAGATGCCCTTGCTGGGACCCCTTGAGTCTCCCCAGTCCCAAGGCTGCCCTGACTGTTTGACCCCCTTGCCATGCCCCATTGGGCACTGTGGTGCAGGTTGGAAGCTGGGATTTAGCCAGGCAGGTACCAGGGTGGTCTCTAAGCCATGCTCCTCTGTCTCTGCCCTTGCAGCAGCATCCCCCAGGGAGGCTACCGGAGAGATGACCTCCACAGAGGCCCTGTCTCTCCAAAGCCTGGTGCAGAGCCCCCGAGATCCCCCGCTGCCCTGCCACTGACTGCCAAGCCACCCATCGTCCGCTCACCATCTCCTCGTGCTGGCACATGCCTGCAGCCGCCCACTGGCATCGTGCCCCAACCTGCTGCCCGTGGCCCTGGCGTCCCCTCCTTCACACCCGTGACCCCTCGCAAGAAGTCCTCAGTGCCGGTAGAGTACCAGGACATCGTTCCTGAGGAGTACGAGGAGAAGATCAAGAAGCCCAAGTCTTCTGGGTACTCACAGGGCAGCACACAAGAGTCCCGACCACAGACACCCATGAGTGACACCTCTGGCCGCATCTCCGTCCGGGCATCCCCCAAGCTGGTGCGCGCTGGCTCCAGGATCTTCGAGAGGCTGCAGTACTTTGAGGAGCGGCAGAGGAGCCTGGAGCAGGACAGTCCCTTTTCCGCACACTCCAACCTGCCCCTGCGCAAGACGCGCTCCTTCGACCAGCCTGGCACTGGCTTGCGCCGTGCCAGCACTCCAGGTGGCTCGCGGGAGGACCTGCGGGAAGGCGGCCGCTGGGAGCCAGGCAGCACGGCAGCGTGCCGGCGTTTGGCCTTCCGGCAGAAAGCCGCATCCTTTGACGAGCGGGGCAAGTTCGCCAACCGTGTCTATGCCATCGAGCACAAATTTGCAGAGGAGCTGACCCGCATCAAGCGGACAGTCTCCAAGCAGCAGCTGCGGCGCTCCCAGGAGCTGTGCAAAGCTGGGTTGCCCCCGGAACCCTCACCCTCAGTGAGCAGCGAGCCCCCTGCACCGCGTGCCCCCCGCACGTCTTCCTCTCAGGGCACCGGCGGACGCAAGGCACTGCCACCCAAGAGCTGCCCACCAGCAGAGAGCACACACGTCATCCAGCACCTGGCACTTTCCAGCGTAGTGTTGGTGGGACCCGATGGGGAGCCAGAGCCAGGGGGACAGCGTGGGAAGAGAGCCCCAGTGGGGGGGGGTGGGGCGGCTGGACAGCCCAGCTCAGTGGAGGATGCGGGTGCCAGGAAGGGTCTGCAGCAAGAAGGCACTGGGGAAGTGAAGAAGAAGGAGCAGTGGCCGTTGGCGCAAGCCACCCCGCATGGAAGGGTGGCCCTCTCGCAGGCGGGTCCCGCTGAAGGCAGCCCGTACCCAGATGGAGGCCCTGCCCGTGGCCCTGGGGCACTGAGTGAAGCTCTGGCTGCCCGACTGGCTGTGCCCTACGGACTGTACCGGCGGCTGGAGACACCCACAGAAGTGCGGTTCCTGCCTTGGGCAAAGCCAGGGATGGAGCAGGAGGCCCGTCTGGAACGAAGCTGGGCAGGACAGCATGGTGTGGGCAGGGAGGTGGAGAGAAGGCAGATGAAAGTGTCGGAGAAGAAAGAGAGTGGCCGGATGGCTCAAGAAGGCAGGAGCACACGGAGCAAGGGGAAGGGACGCCGAGCCAGGCCCACCTCTCCAGAGCTAGGTAGGGGCATGGCTTTCTGCCCTCCTGCAGGCACAGGGCTGGCCTGGCCAGCCCCTGGGTGGGTTGGAGGACCTTCAGCCTACCCCTGGGAGGCATGGGGAGCCCTTGGATGGAGCGGAGGGACATGACTCTGGAGGCTGGGGTGGTTGGCACCAAGCAGTACCATAAGACAGACCAGCCTGGCTGCCAGTTTGCTGGGCCTTGAGGTCACGACACTTCTCCATATCTCTTACCTGGCACAGGAAAGATACAGCATGCTGACTTCGGGCACACACACAGCCCTGGTCTGGGGCACAGACATCCACTGCAACTTGTCCTGTCTGGGCCATGCTTAGTGGTCCAGGCAGGGCAAGCCCAAGCTTCCCCAGGGGATGCTGTGGTGGCTTGGCTGGGGGAGAGGTGTCCTGCCCATCCCAGCATGCAGCAGTTAGACCAAACTATACCTGGGCTGGGAGCTTCTTCTAGGCTGTGCTCTAGCCAGGGAAATGCCAGGCCCACATGTCTGAGGCTCCTGGCACAGCCCCAGGACTTCTGTCCATGTGGTGGGGCCATGAGAGGAGAGGGAGCTGGGAGGTGGTTGCTGATGTATTGGGGTACAGCAGCCAGCATCCCATGAGGGATTGTGGGCATCCCTCCAGGGCAGGGGATGCAGCTGGCTATACAACCCTCCTTCTTCCACACCCCACTGTTAGCTCATCTCTTACACCCTATGGGGATGTACAACATACTGTATGCTTCCTGCCCCATGGTCCCCTGTCTTGTCCCTGCTGCCTGCTCTGTGCCATGGTGGACCCTAATGTGGCCTTTTCCTCCACTGCATGGCCCGAATACCTGCTAGTACCCCAGCAAGGGTGTGGTGCATGTGGTGGCAGGGATGAGCAGTGGGTTGGGAGATCCACTGCATGCAGCCCAGCATCGCACAGGACCCGCTCACTTCACCCTGCTGACAGCCGTGGGGCCCATCTCTCCCTGTGCAGAGTCCTCAGATGACTCCTATGTCTCAGCGGGTGAAGACCCCCTGGAAGCCCCCATCTTTGAGATCCCCATCCAGGACATGGCAGTGGTTGTGGGGGCAGAGGTGCTGCTCAAGTGCATTGTCACGGCCAACCCCCAGCCAGAAGGTGAGCCACCCTGGGCGTCAGGGGCACGAGCATGGCAGAGGGACTCTCCGCATGTCCATGTCCCACGTGCGCTGTGCGAGTGGGACACCCAGCGCTGAGCTGGGTATCTCAGGGGAGGTGATGTGTCCACCCTTGGAGCACCCCTTCTGCCCTTCCTCCCCTCAGACAGGAGTGAAGTGCTTGGGCACCCCCTGTCAGGACAAGGTGCGGAGGACAGGGTGCCTGCTGTCCCCCAGTGCTGGGCTGGGCTCTTGGGAAAGTGGGAGAAGGGCTACCGAGCCCTGCGAGGGCAGGGACGGGCGATGCAACCTGGTCCAGTGGGTGGCGTCCCTGCCCCTGGCGGGGTAGGTGTTTTTGGAACTAGATGATCATCAAGGTGCCTTCCAACCCAAACCATTCTATGATTTTCCGATGCTCTGGGCTGCTGTTGGGACAGCTCAGGTGGTTTCCCGGGGGCAGAAGCTTAGGGCTGATGGCCTCCGGCCACGCTGTATCCAGGACGTGCGCGGGGGGCATCTGGGCATCCAGGGCCAGTCGCCAAAGCCAGGCAGAAGCCAAGCCGCTTTAATTCCCTCTTCCAGCCTCCACTGGAGGGCAGGAGGATGTCGGGAAGCAGATAGGGACCAGCCACAGTCTCTCCGTCAGGGGGGCGTGGGATGCCGGGGCTGCTCCCCACAGCAAACGGGTCCTCAGGCCAGGCAGGGGAGCACCTGGCCTCCTCGGGACCCTGCGCAGAGCCCCGGGAAGGCTCGGGCTCTCCTGCCCACGCGTGATCCCCGCCTCTGCCGGCAGTGTCCTGGAGGAAGGACGGGGTCCCGCTGCGGAGCAGCACGACGCGCCCCATCAAGGCGGAGGGCGAGCGCCACACGCTGCTGGTGCGGAGCGCCCGGGTGGCCGACGCCGGGCTGTACACTGTCACCGCGGCCAACGAGGTGGGGGCCACCTGCTGCAGTGCCATCCTCAGCGTGCGGCCCGGTGAGTGCCGCGGCCGGCGGATGGAGGAAGGCAGGGAGGGAAGGAGGGAGGCAGACAGGGGGGGAGCGAGGGCTGGCGCCGCGGCAGGCTGGCTGCCAGCTCTGCCGCTGCTGTCACTGGGAAGAAACCGGCTTCCTTACCCTACAAGGCTCTGTCTGAACCAAAGCAGCTGACGTGCTCCCGGCAGCCACGGAAGGATCCTGCCGTGGGGGGAGCGGGGTCAGGCTGTGAGCATCCCCTGGCGCTCAGCAAGCAGCCCAGCGTCCGGCCTCCCCACACCTGCCCTGTGTCCCACTAGACATGGGGGTACTCTAGCCTGCCCTACAACCCACAGACTATGTGGGTACCCCTGGCCTCAGCCTGCAAACCATGTGGGCAGCTCTTGGGTACTCCTACCTCCAACATGTGAACCGTGGGGATATCCCAGCCTGCCCCCCAACCTGTAAATTGTGGGTGCATCCCTGCGCTCCACTCTGCTAGCCGCGGGGAGACCCCCGCCCCACAAACTGTTAGCTGTGGGGATACCCTGCCTGCCCACCAAGCTGCTAACCGGGGACAGCCCCACCTGACCCCCACGCTGGCCATGGGGATACCCAGCCCGCTGCAGCCC
>NW_024581135.1:15864018-15936983 GCF_017639235.1 Corvus kubaryi
GATGGCTGTCCCTGCACGAAAAAAAAAAAAAAAAAAAAAAAAAAAAAAAAAAAAAGGAGGCGGAACCCACGCCCGGGCGAACCGGCGGCGGTTCGGCCCTGTGGCGTGGGTCGGCTCGCGGGGCTGCCGTAGCCCCGGTGAGTGCGGGGTGCTTCGGGGGGGTGCGGACAGGGGGAAGCCGGGCTCAGACTCCCAGCTCTCCGCTGGAGGCTGCCCGCGGGCATGACGGAGGCGCGGGGGCACAGCCCTCGCCCTGTACCGGGCAGGCCGCCCGCCTCCCCGGCGCAAGGCAGGGAGCTTGAGAGCGCTCCGGCGGCCGGGCTGAGGGGGCTGGAACCCCCGTGGTGGCCACTGGGCTCTGGCAGCACCCCGTGCCGCTCGCCGCTCCCCATCCCGCCCTGTGCCGGCCCCTGTATCCCGCACCCCGCGAGTCCCCCAGTCCGGCCCCCGATGGAGCGGACCGGCGGGCGGGCGGGCTGCGGGGGGAGCACAGCTGCCAATGTCACCTTCAGCCGTGCCGGCCCGGGCAGGGACAGCCATCCCGGGAATCCGGGCGGCTTAAGGATGGGAGCGCGGGCCGCTGCGTAAGAGCCACTTGAGCCCTGCTGTCGCCTTGCGGAATATCGCGTCCCCTTATCATCCCGCGGCGTGCTGCTCACCCCCTCCCCCGGCGCGGCCACGCACCCCTTCGCTGCCGGCCATTGCCGAGCCGGGATGTGCCGTGGGGTCAGTGTCCACCCCTGTAGTGCAGGGTAGTGGGAAGGCGTGCCCTGACCCGCCTGCCCGGCTCCGATTGCTGCCAGCTCCTTATCCAACCGCTTCTGTGCTAGCACCCGCTGTGGAGCGGCATGGGAACTTGCCCACCACCGTCGGCCAGGCCAGCCCCATCACATCGGACGAGGAGTACCTGAGCCCCCTGGAAGAGTTTCCCGAGTCTGGCACCCCCCAGCACCGACCGGCCATGAAGCTGCAGCCAAGAGCCGAGCATGGGGCTGCCCACGGCTCCCCAGAGACCACCTTCAAGGCTGCACCCACCTTTGAGGTGAGAAACAACTCCCCCAGGACCTGGTAGAGGGGGTACAGTGCCCTGTGACTGCAGCGCTATGGTCCTCGGTGCCAGGAAGTGCTGGGTCGGGTCTTCCTACCCCTTGATCTGATGTGGCGTGCTCCCAGCACCTGGGCAGGCTCCACCGCACCAGCTTCCCTGGTATTCCTGTTGTGATAGGGGACACACAGCCCTGGGTGCAGTGGTGGGGGTGCATGGCCCTATGTGCAGATGGTGCTTGCTGCTCTCTGACCCCTGTTTCCCCAGGTATCCTTGTCGGACCAGTCGGTGCTGGAGGGGCAGGATGTTAGTATGAGTGTTCGTGTCCGTGGGGAGCCCAAGCCCATCATTTACTGGTGAGTCCTGCTTCTCTCTGGTGTCACAGCTGGGCAGAAAAGGAGGGAACAGGCACAGTGACCTCTCCATTTGGGGATGGTTAGCATGGAGCTCTCATCCTGAGCAAGGAGTGTTGGAGAGGGGTTTTTTTGGGGATAGCCAGGCTGGGTGTGCAGGGCCAGGTATGACCATGCTGCTCTGCCTCTGTCTGGAGCAGGCTGAGAAACAGGCAGCCAGTGAAGTATGGCCGCCGGCACCATGTGGAGGAGGCAGAGGGAGTGCGGGGGCTCTTCACGCTGCACATCCTGGCGGCAGAGCACACTGATACCGGCTTCTACACCTGCAAGGCTGTCAACGAGTATGGCACCAAGCAGTGCGAGGCCAAGCTGGAGGTCAGAGGTAAAACTCCCTAAGTATGTCACCCAAGAACCTGAGGCGCCAGCTGGCTCTAGTGCCCTGCATGAGCTGTGGGGAAGGGGCCACTGCAGCTCCCCCCCTTGGTGGTGTGACCTAAGAAGGGGACAAGCCAGCCCACCCTGTGGTGGCACAGGCGGGGAACAGGAAAGTGGAGCTGCGTGCCTCGGGCTGTCCACAGAGGCTGGCCCTGCAGCAGAAGGCAGGCTGCCTTGCTGTCTTATCCAGATGTGCAGCCCTGGGTCCCACCTGTTGCCTGCTGTTCCAGAGCCCCACTGATCTGACCCAGACCCCACTGCTTCTCACAGCCCAGCTTTACGCCATTCCCTCCACATACCCACTTATGGGGCCAAGTGCTGCCCCTGGCTGCCCAGAGAGGGCTTTTGGCCTTGAGAGCTCTGTAGGAAATGTCCTCATGTCCTGCAGCTTGCTCCCTCCTTGCCCCAGGCTGCCTGCAAGCTGTGTGCCAGGCACAGGGCAACTTGCAAGGGCCCCTCTCTGCCCATTTCCAGCAATGTCCCATACGCATGGGACTTGACTGTCCAGTCCCCTTTCCTTGCTATCACTCCCCAGCCCTGCTGTGGTCCTCTGAGGACCCCAAAGTATGTGTGCAGTGTTGAGGGGGTGGGGGTGGGGGAGTTGGGACTGATAGCCAGGCTCTGCCTGGTATCCCCAAGGCCAGGGAAGGAGCCTGTGGGGATGAGTGATGCTGCCTCCCTCCTCTTGCCCTTTGCTGTGTGTGCCCTGCTCCCCCCAGCCCTCCCTGCTGATGGCTGCCTGAGCCCCCCTGGGCTGTGCCGATCCCACCCTGGCCTTGGCTGCACTGCTTGTACTCTGCCGGGATTATGCTCCCAGCCTACAGCAAAGCGCGGCGGCACGGGGGTGGGAGCGGAAGCCGTCCCAGTGTCCCACGACTGCCAGGAGCTGGGCTGCAGGGGTGATGGCCCAACCCCAGCCCCTCTTGGAGAGCTCAGCAGATGGCTCCGTGCCTTGTTGCCCACTTGCACCCCTCGTGCCGGCGCTGGCATGTGTGTCCGTGCCGGTCCCGTCGCTGCTGCACTAACCCTTCTGCTTGCTGACTGCGGTTTTTGTCTGTACGCAGGGGGAGTACGATAAGGGGGTGCATCTCTCAGAGCCGCAGCTGCGGGGCTCTTAGTTGGACACCTCTTAGGCAGTGGACCTCACCTTGTGTTATTACCTCCTTCTCCATCCGCCGCCTCGTCCTGGACGCACCGCGGGGACGCGCGGGCCCTCGACTGTGGGCAGGGGCTCGCCAGATGGCCGGGGCAGGCGTAACTGAGGCGGGGCGGGGGAAGCAGCAGGGGAGCAGCAGGCGCCCCCTCAGCCGGGCCAGGGTGCCCATATGATGCTGTCTTGTCTCTTGCTCCATCCGTTTGTCCCTGTCTGCGTGTTCTGCTGCCTCTCTCTTGCTGCCCACGGAAAGGGAGTGGGGAGCTAAGCCCACAGTTGCCGCTGTGCCGGCCAGGGCTGTAGGGAAGGGGCTGCAGTGCGGTGGCAGCTCTGTGACAGTCACCTTGGAGCATGGGAGACAGGAGACCCCAGGGACCCCACAGGGGAACACCCTGCCTGAGCTGCAGCGGGGAGGGAGAGCACTGGCCCCTTTGGCTTCACGGTGGCCACTCAGGTGCCAGCTTGGCCACCAAGAGATGTACCTTGTAGCCCCAGGGCTCGGGTCCGTCAGAAGCATCCCCTGGCTGTGGATCTCTTCTCCCCAGGGAGGGGGCTTGACGGGGGGGGCGGGCTGCGTGGCCGTGACCCTTTTTTTTTGTAGCTCTAATAAAATCTGTTTGGTAAAGCGCTGTGTGGTGTGTTCCTGGCACGGACACCTCCCCTCACCCCCAGCCCCCTCCCTGGCTCAGCTCTGCTTTCCACATCTCGCCTCCCCTCCCACCCTTCCCTGCTGCACTCCCTGCCCGCTGCACCAGGCCCCCTCCCTGCATGAACCACTGCCCTGCACGTACTCCCTCTCCATTCCCGCTACCTCTCATGGTTGCTTTTCAGTTGCTGAGATGCGTCTCTCTCTTTCTTTCTCTCTCTCCCCCTTCCCCGGGCAGCTCGCCCCGAGTGCCAGTCCTTGGCCATCGTGGTTCCCCTGCAGGACTTGGTGGTCGGGGCGGGGGAGATGGCGGTCTTTGAGTGCATGGTGGCCGGCCCGCCAGACATGGACGTGGACTGGCTGTCCCGGGGCCGGCTGCTCCAGCCTGCCCTGCTCAAATGCAAGATGCATTTTGATGGGCGCAAGTGCAAGCTGCTGCTCACCTCTGTGCATGAAGACGACAGTGGAATCTACACCTGCAAGCTCAGCACTGCCAAAGGTAAGTGGCGGGCATGCAGGTCCCCCAGGGGGGTGCTCACTCAGGGCTTGGCCCCAGGGGGGTGGATAGACCTCCCTGCTCTGGGCTCAAGGCTCTTCTCCCCAGGGATGTAGCTGTGAGTGCTGGAGGTGGGGGAGAGGGGGCTAGGCAGTGGTTGGTGCCCCAGGCACTAGGAAGATTTCTCAGGGAAACCTGGTGTGCATCAGTTCTTGGGTTCCAGCACCCTGAGCCCTGAAGCCCTGTCCCACCTCACTCCACTCAGCTCCTCTGCCAGCGTGCATGTCGCTCCCTGAAACATGGGAAGATGCATTTGCACCATGGCTGCACCAGGTGGAGGCAGGCTTGGGGTCCAGCTGTCCCTGTCCCCTGCCTCCAGAGCTTCTGGGCACCCAGCTCCAGTACTGACATGTCTGCTGGCTTGGGAGGTGGTGGAGAAATGGGCAGGGAGTCAGGGCTTCTCAACCTCTCCCACCAAATCCTCACTGGTTGCAGCTCAGCAAGAGTAGCATGGGCCTCTGTCCCATGGCTCTGACACGCTTGTGCCTGTGTATGCTGCCCACACAGAGCCCACTCTCCAGCTCACCTAGGCAGCAGGGTTGGGGGGTTGCAGGATGAATCGGCATTCCCTGCACCCTGAGGCTGGTGCCTGTGCACCCCTCCATGAAGGATGCTGTATGCCTGTGGGGCTTTGAGGATAGCAACAGTTTGGGGCTCAGGGATGTGAGGGTGTGCCTGAGAATAGTGTTGCCCATCATTGCCCAGGGTGGGTGACAACACCGTCATTGCAGCACAGCTCTCCACACCTGGAGCATCCAGCCTGCACCTGTCCTCATGCTGCTCCTTGGATGCTGCATGTGGTGGCACTACCTGCTTAAGCATCACTGCCTGTCCTCAAGGGGATAGGCCAGCTGTGCTCCCCTGCCCTATGGGGAGGACAGGGCATCCTCCCACCCCACCTTGCTGCTGGCACCTGTTCTGCTGTGGAAAGAGGAAAGAGGTGCCTGCTGCCATCAGAGCCCCAACCCTGGGCATGGGGACCTTGCACACATTTGTACTCCCCCACCCTGCACAGGGATAGAGCCTGGAACCCCACACACCTGGGCTCAGGCCCCACCATGTATGGGGCATGCTCACCCACAGCTACAGTGGTTGCTGGGTTGCAACCGGGGGGAGTCACAGGCTGCCTCCTGCCCTGCACAGGCATGAGCTGTGGGGGCTCACCAGTGCCTGCTCTCCTTGCAGATGAGCTGACCTGCAGTGCCCGGCTGACAGTGCAGCCCTCTATGCAGCCGCTCTTCACCCGCAAGTTGGAGGATGTGGACGTGGTGGAAGGGCGGACAGCGCGTTTTGTCTGCATGATCAGTGGGAGTCCCCCTCCGACGGTTACCTGGACTCACTTTGGTAACCCCCAAGCCCAGAGAGCTTGCCAAGGGCCCTGCAGGGCGACCCCTCCTCATCTCCCTGGGGGCTGCACCCAAAGGCTGCACCTGGCTGGGACTGGAGGGGATGCTACTACTGATGCTGTGTGTGTCTCTGTGCAGGCCGGCCAGTGCAGGAGGGGGAGAATGTGCGGATTCAGCAGGATGGAGGGCTGCACTCATTGGTCATCGTGCACGTGGGCAGTGAAGATGAAGGGCAGTACAAGGCAACCGCCAGGAACACCCATGGCCATGTGGAGTGCTCTGCTGAGCTCTATGTGGAGGAGCCGCGGCCATCTGCAGCCTCCCAGATGTAAGAGTTGGACCATCAACTGGAATCTGCTTCCCCCTGCTTGCTCCCCTCTGGGACTTGGTATACAATAGGCTTATGCAAAGCCTAGGGCTGGGGCTGAGCTGGGGGCACCGCACCATGCTCCCATCATGAGCATGTGTGGGCTCTTGCAGCTCTAAGCTGGAGAAGATGCCATCCATCCCGGAGGAGCCAGAGCAGGTGGAGACAGAGGCAGAGTGCTTCACCATGCCCGATTTCCTGAAGCCACTGCACAACCTGGATGTGGTGGAGTCGAAGGAGGCCATGCTGGAGTGCCAGGTTGCCGGGATGCCCTACCCCTCCATCACCTGGTACCACAATGGCTCCCGAATTGACAGCACTGATGACCGCAAGATGATGCAATGTAGGACTCCTTGCTGCCCTCCCCACTCCCTGGGGTCCCTCTACACGGGGTGGGAGAAGGCGGAACACCCTTGGAGGAGCCATCACTCCCTAGACCTTTACACCCCAAGAGGGAGGAAGGGGAGCTCCATGCTGCTTAGTTGGTGGGGTCTTACCTGTGTCCCCCTGTTCTCCACCAGATAAAGACATCCATCGTCTGGTATTCACGGCTGTCAGACACGAACATGCTGGTGTCTACAAAAGCGTCATTGCCAACAAAGTGGGGAAGGCCACATGCTATGCACACCTCTATGTCACCGGTAAGCAGCAGCAGACACCACTTGGGATGTGCAGCCACTCACAGCCACCCTGCCAGGCTGTGCCCCAGGACTGTCGCAAGGTCCTAGGGGAATAGGTTCGATCACAGGGCAGTTCAGGTTGGAGGGGACTTCAGGAGGTCTCTAGTCCAACCAAAAAGTGGGGCCAGCAGAGCAGTTCTCATCTTGTGGGGTCATCCCTGGACCACTAGATCCTGCATGAAGCTTGCTGGCAGTGCCAGTCTCACAGGGGCTGGCAGGCTGAGCCCCTACCAGGAAACCAGAAAGAATTGCTGGCCTCATCCATCCCCTCAGCCAGTATCTCCCACAGCGTGAGGCAGATGCCCTGATGAGTTGAGGGAGTGGCCATGCTTACATCCTGGCCCACCTCTCCATGCAGATGTGGTGCCAACACCCCCAGACGGGCCCCCCACTGTGGCCTCAGTGACCGGCAGAGCCATCACGCTGACGTGGAACAAGCCCAAGTGGCTGGACACTGCCATAGGTGAGGGGGCAGGGTATGGGCAGGAAGATGGCAGGGGGTGGGCAATGCCATGATGGGGTGCATGGGGTAGCCCCATGCCAGGGGCTCTGCACTGACCCTCTCCCCTTGCAGACCCCAACTCGGTGACCTATGTGGTGCAAATGCAAGTGCTGGGCACGATGCAGTGGGTGGTGCTGGTGACCGGTGTGCGGGACACCACCTACACAGTGCACAGGCTGACCAAGGGTGCCCAGTACCTCTTCCGTGTCATCACTGCCACTCCCAAGACCAACAGCAAGCCTTCCCCACCTGTGGGGCCTGTGCAGCTCCTGGACCGGGGTGAGAAGGGCAGTGGGGAGGGAGTGGGCAGCTGGGGTCAAGGTCTCTGTCCCTTGTCAGGTGGTAAGCTGCCCAGGGCTGGGTGGCATGGAATGGGGAGAGATTGGTGACAATGCATTTGGCAGGTCCCTACCTGGAGGAGGCCCCAGTCATCCTGGACAAGCCAGATGTGGTGTATGTGGTAGAAGGCCAGCCAGCCTCCATCACCATCACCATCAATCATGTGGAGGCCACCGTCACCTGGAAGAGGTAGGATGTGGCACTGTGCCTATTGCCTGCCCCGTGCCTAGCATCACTCCACAGGATGCATAAAGAAGGACTTCCACACCACCTCTTCATCTAGCCCACCGTGTGTGTGTGTGGGGCTCCTTCCCTGGGACTGGTCTGCAGGTGCACACAAGGGTGAAGTCCAGGGCTCTGAAGAATTGGGGGGGCAGGTCATAGGGTGCTTTCTGTGGGGTATTAAGGGGCAAGAGCCATTGAGGAGGCAGAGCTAGCAACAGGGTGTGAGCACTTTGCAGGGGCTGCGGGGTGGGCCCCTGACTGTAGGTGAGGAGGTGGTCATGGGGCTGTGGGGTGTGATCTATCAATGGGGCAGTGGGTCTGCCCATGGAGCTGTGATGTGACAGTTGGTCTGCCTGCAGGGGTGGGCAGGTGCTGGGGGAACTGGAGGGCACGTGTGAGATGACGATGCCAGACGATGACCAGCACTGCCTGCGGCTGCTGTGTGTGGGCCGGGGGGCTGTGGGGCTGCTGGCCTGTGAGGTGAGCAACTGCCACGGCACTGCCCACTGCACCCTCCGCCTCCGCCTGGCAGGTAGGTGCCCCTGCACTGGGGACCGTGTCCCTCTGCTGGAGGGTGGCATCACTCTATGGTGCTCCAAGCCCATGTCCCTTTGTTGGGGGGTGGCATCACTCTATGGTGCTCCAAGCCCATATGGTGGGGGGAGCATTACCCTGGAGGGTGGCATTGCTCCGTGGTGCCCCATGCCCATGTGCCATGGGGGCACTGCCCCATAGCATGACACTGCTCCTCAGTGCTTCACACCCATATGTTGTGGGGATGCCGCTCTACAGGGTGGAAATCATGGGGATGAAAAACCAGGAACCATGCATTGGCACTGCTGCTGGGTGTCCCATACCCATGTCTGACCTGGGCAGCGGTGTCCCATGTGTCCCATGACTGTGCATGGTGTCCCTCAGCAATATGCCATGGGTGGCACTGCTGCAGGGTGTCATATCCCTGAGTATAATTGGGAGGCACTGCTCCCAGCGCCCTATAGCCATGAACCACAGGGGACACCTCCACAATGCCCCACAGTATCCCACATCCCTATGTAACATGCTCCATCCTGTGTGCTGTAAGTGACACTGCCCCACAGTGCCCCACTCCAATGGAGAACTGCCAAATGCTGCTGCAGACATGCCGTTGGTGGTCTGCCCTGTAGAGGTGTCCCACTTCCATGTGCATTGGAGTGGCACTGCCCCATGTCACTTCATGCCCCTACCCCTACTTGCAGTGCCTTGCAGCTGTACACCCTGTGCCAGTGGCAGGGAGGTGACACTACGCCAAGGTGCCCCATGCCCCGTCTCTTGGCAGAGGCACCACGTTTTGAGTCCATCATGGAGGACATCGATGCCCAGGAAGGGGAGACACCGCGATTTGCTGTGGTGGTGGAGGGGAAACCGCTGCCGGCCATCATGTGGTACAAGGTGAGCTGGGAACCCCCAACCCCATCCTCAACCATATTCCCACCAGACCCGCACACTTCACTGCCTCGCCTGGGTTGCTGCACTGGTGATCAAGGATGTGTCCCATGCCCTATCCATGGGGTAAGGGTGGTGGGAATTGGTCAGGGATGAGACAGGACACCCCCAACATCCCTGCCACCCCCAGGATGGGGAGCTGCTGGAGGAGAGCAGCCACCTGAGCTTCGTATATGAGGATAGTGAGTGCTCGCTGGTGGTGCTGGGTGCTGCCGAGCCTGACAGTGGCGTCTACACCTGCACGGCCAAGAACCTGGCTGGGGAGGTCTCCTGCAAAGCAGAGCTGGTCGTGCGGGCAGGTATGGCTGATTGGCTCCCCAGCCCCTGAGGGCAGAGCCTACGTGTCTGGCTTGCCCCCTGCCACCCCTTTCCTTCTCCCAGCCCAGCCCACTGCTGATGCCACCATGGAGGAGGATGCACTGAACAAGGCACGACGCCTGACAGATTACTATGATGTGCATGAGGAGATTGGGAGGTAGGTGGCCACTGGCAAGATGGGGCATCCTGGGCCCTGCAGGGAGTGGGGTGCTGGAGCCAGCTGTTGGAGCTGGGGCTCCAACATGGGTGACTGAGCTCCATTATATGCCAGATCCTGGTGTGCTGGGGCTTCTCTCAGCTGTCAACAGATGCTCCTGTGCCAGCTTAGGGTGGGGAGCTGGGGTGGTCAGAGAAAAGCCAGGCTTGGGGTCTCTCAGTGGATGGTCACTGAGAGCTGTTGAGGCAGCAGGCAGCTCCCTGCAGAGTGGGTGCCTGTGCCAGCTGCTCAAGGAAGGGGGGGTGTCTCCTGCTCACCCACCTTCTTATCCTCCCTTACCCCCACTGCTGAATTGCAGGGGGGCTTTCTCCTATCTGCGGAGGGTGACAGAGAAGAGCACCCGGCTGGACTTTGCTGCCAAGTTCATCCCTGGGAGGACCAAGGCCAAGCAGTCAGCACGGCGGGAGCTGCACATTCTCTCTCAGCTGGACCATGAGCGCATCGTCTTCTTCCATGATGCCTTTGAGAAGAAGAATGCTGTCATCGTGGTCATGGAGCTGTATCCTCTGGGCACTGCTCCATGAGTGCACAGCACAGGAGAGGAGGGGAGGCTTTTGGGGGGAATGGGTGGGCAGAGTGGGTGGAGAGGAGCTGGGTGTGGGGCACAATGGAGCATGGAATTTCTATGCTCCTTGACTGGGGCCCAGCTGCTCTGAAGAAGAGCTGCTGGACAGAATGGTGAGGAAGCCCTCAGTGTGCGAGTCAGAGGTGAGCGAACGCTGTGGGAGCGAAGTGATGTGGAAGGGAGCAATCCTGGGGCCAGTGGGGTCTGTCCCAGCCTAGAGATGTGTAGTGCTCACTGTATCAGGCTACTAAGGGGGCCACAGCCCGCATCCTCCTCTGCACAGGGCCAGTGTACAGCTGACCCATGCTTGGGGTGCCCACTCTCCTCACTTCAACTCTTGCAGGTCCGGTCGTACATGCGGCAGGTCCTGGAAGGGATCTGCTACCTGCACCAGCACAGTGTCCTGCACCTGGACATCAAAGTGAGTGCGGGTCTTTACAGACTCCTGCCCGGTGCCTCCTGCTCCTGGTGCACTGGATGGGGAGTGGTCCTGCTGACAGGGAACATTCATTCCCTGGGGAAAGCCCCTGCCTCCTGCCAAGCTTCCCTCTGCTCTGCACTGTCCTGTAGCCAGAAAACCTCCTGATGGCAGATTTGAGCAGCGAGCAGATCCGGATCTGTGACTTCGGCAACGCGCAAGAGCTGACATCTGAGGAGCCACAGTACTGCAAGTATGGCACCCCTGAGTTTGTGGGCCCTGAGATTGTCAACCAGACCCCTGTCTCCAGCGTCACTGACATCTGGTAAGGGTAGCCCTTGGGTGGTCGATGAGCTCCCTGCTATGCCAGGAGAGACTGGGCACCCTGGAGGGCTTGTGATGTGCAGTAACTGTGCTCTCCTCTCTGCAGGCCTGTGGGGGTTATCGCATACCTCTGGTAAGTGCCCTGGTGTGTCTTCACAGGAGGGACACTCTTTCCATCCCCTCACCAGTTCCAGAGCTGAGGCTGTGACCATGCACATGACTCCTTACAGACTCAGCCTCCTTCCCAGCTGCTCCTACCTCTGCCCTCCCCATGGCGGCAGGGCTGAGGTCTGAGGTCCTGTCCTCAGTCTCCTGTACTTGCCATGCTGTTTCCCATGGCCCCATGACCTCAAAGATGGGGTCTGGGGTCCTGTCCTCAGTTCCCTGTACTTGCCATGCTGTTTCCCATGGCCCCATGGCCCAGTGACAGTGTCTCCTCCTTGGCAGCCTGACAGGGATCTCCCCCTTTGTGGGGGAGAATGACAAGACAACGCTGATGAACATCCGCAACTACAATGTGGCCTTTGAGGAGAGGATGTTCCAGGGGCTCACCCGGGAAGCCAAGGGCTTTGTCATCAAAGTGCTGGTCAATGACAAACTGTGAGTGCTGCAGGGTCCCCTTCCCCATCCCCTGCCCCTTCAGCATGAGCTTTGTGCTCAAGGGAGGGCAGGGATCCCTGTGCATTGGGGTGCCCAAGGGCAGGCTGGCTGCATGGCTCTGCCGGGGTGCATCATGGGCAGCCAGAATCTCCTGCCCTTCTTCCCCTGGCCAAAGCCCCTGAGCCTGGGTGGTTCTCACCCAATGGTGTCGGTTCACAGGAGACCCAATGCAGAACAGACCCTGGAGCATCCCTGGTTCAAGGTGAGCCTGGGCATGGACCCAACACCAAGAGGCCACGGGGTTCCCTGAGCCTGCTGCAGGCTCCCAGGGACACCACTGTCCCCTCACCCCACAGACGCTGGCCAAAGGGAAGGTCATCAGCACTGACCATCTCAAGCTCTTCATCTCCCGTCGGAAATGGCAGGTGAAGGCAGGGGCTGGGGAGGGAGAGGGCAGGTGGGATTGTGTCTTGGGCAGGATGGGGGGATGTGTAATGGCAGGATGATGCCATGCCATGCACCTGGGCCTGATCCAGCCCTCTCTGCCGGCTGCAGCGCTCGCAGATCAGCTACAAGTGCAACATGGTGCTGCGGCCAATCCCAGAGCTACTGGAGGACACGTCCAACCACCTTTCCATCGCTGTGCCCCGGCACCTCAAGGAGTCACCAGCACTGTCATCCTCCTCGGACTCAGATGACCTGGATGAGCTGCCCTTCATCCCCATGCCTCACCAGGTGGAGTTCTCTGGCTCTCGCATGTCACTCAATGAGATCCCCACAGATGATGAGACCATTGGGACATCCGAAAGGCTGCAGCCGGAGGGGGATGTCTTGGCCATGGAGTGGCAGAGCCAGGGCACAGGGAAGCCAGGGGTGGCCCTGGGGAAGCGCCCAAGGGGTGCTGGGCCACGGCGACCATGCGCAGAGGTGGAGGCACCTGGCTCCTCTGATGAGGAAGCCCCTGAAGCCCAGAAGCGGCCAGAGTATCCTCGCAAAGCCATGAGGAAGGGTTCCAGCCTGGAGTCCCCAGGGAGTGCCCGTCGAGGAGAGCTGAAGAGGGGTGGCTCTGCTGACAGCGCCCTGCTGCTCCAACAGCTCCCGAGGACTGAGGAGGGGGCTGAGGTGGTCCGGGACCCCCGCCGGGCCCTGGCCAAGGCAGCCTCCATGGAGCTGCCAAGGCGGAAGGTGGCCTGGGGGGAGGACGATCATGCCCAGCGCCTGGAGCTGATGCGCCAGCGGCTGCTGCGGGGCAGCTCTGGGGACAGCAAGGTCAGCGGCCTGCGGGGTCCCCTCCTGGAGACCCTTGGGGTCAGTCCCGACAAGAAAGTCTCACGGTCGGCCCGGCTGGAGGCACCAGCGGTGCCGCGGCTGGTGCGGGCAGCCTCCAGTGAAGCCACCTCACCGCGCCTCCTCCCCACTGAGTGCCGGCTGCAGAAGAGCAGCTCCTTCAGCCATGGGGACGCTGAGCCTGTCGTCCGGCATCGACGCTCTGGTGCACCCCTGGAGATCCCAGTGGCCTGCCTGGAGGCCCAATGGCTCAAGGAGTCCCCCTCTCTCTCTGCCCTCTCTGATGCTCGGCCCACAATGCCACCAGACACCCCAAGCACACCAACACCCTCTCCAGCAGATATCACTGTTCCCCAGGCCCCCCCTGCAAAGGCTGCCTCAGGGAGGAGGCGTATCCCTGAGGAACGTGGCCCGCCTGGGTCCAGCAAGGCTGCCACCACCACAGGGAAGAAGCCCATGGACAGGGGACAGGAAGAGAAGATACCCACCAAGGCTGCTGGACCCAGTGGGGAGGGGGCTGCCAGGACAGGAGCTCCCACCCCACCACAGCCCACAACCCTTGGCCCCCAAACCCACATAAAGTCTTCCTATGCCAAGATGATGCAAGCCATGGGAGCCATGCCAGGTGGGGAGCCAGCCACCGAGGAGCCCCCACCAACCACCAATGAGCCCCCACCAAATGTCAAGGAGACACCACCAGCCAGCCCTGCAAAGCCCCCTACACCAGCACCAGCATCAAGAAGGGAGGTGAAGCCCACCGGCTCCTCCAGCTCCCTGGTCATCCAGGACATCGATTCGGAGGAGGTCTTTGAGGCCAAGTTCAAGCGGGGCCGTGAATCATCCCTCACCCGGGGGCTGAAGCTCCTCACCCGCTCCCGCTCCGAGGATCGGCACCTGGCTGGCCCCCCAGTCTCTGACGAGGGCATCTACCGTCCTACACCAGCCGGCGTGCCCCTGGAGCTGCGCAAGGACCGGCCCACCGGGCTGGCAGCCAAGTCCAAGTCAGTGCAGGACCTGCATGAGGTGGAGAAGGATGGGGGCTTCTTCCGGAGGATGTCCATACTCCTCAAGCGGACCCCGCCCGCTGAGAGGAAGAAGAGCATGGGGGAGGACGGAGGCAGTGAGACCCCATCTGGTGGACGCCGCTTCTCCTGGAGCATGGCTCTGGCCAGCTCCAGGGAGCGGAGAGACTCAGAGAGCCTCAAGTCAGAGCCGGGGGGTGGTGGGGAGAGCGAGTCACCGGCGGTGGCCGTGCGGAGGAAGATCAGTGCCACAATGGAGCGGGTCTCGGCGCGGCTACGCAGCGTGTCGGATGAGCGGCCGGACGGCGAGGGACCCCGGGAACTCCGTCGCACCAGCTCCGAGGGTGAGAGCTTGCGACCAGGGCCCGCCCCCGCCCCCGCCCCCTCCTCTGAGTCCCTGCGCTCCGAGGTCAGCACAGGCTCCTCTGCCTCCGTCAAAGGTGAGCGATGAGGGGGGGATCCTGCGGGGGACTCCTGCTGGCAACCCATGGCCCAGTCGCTGTGGGCACGACAGGCGTGGCCGCCATGGCCTGGCCCCGCTCTCAGCTGCCCTGGGTGCCCACAGGTGGGGGTGACAGCCAGAAAAGGTCCCGCTGGGAGCGCTGGGGGCTCTCCCGGGGCAAGAAGGAGAAGATGGCCTCACAGCCCAGCATCCCCTCCAGCCTTCTGCAGGAGGAGGGACTCGCCGCCGGCCGGCCACACACACCCAGTGAATCGGGTAAGTGGAGCCGCAGGACGGGATGGTCGGTGCGGTGTGTATCCCCACCGCAGCCTAATCCCCCACGCTGCTTTCCAGATTTCCCCCCTATTTTCCACATCAAGCTGAAGGACCAGGTGCTGCTGGAGGGCGAGGCGCTGACCCTCTGTTGCCTTCCTGCTGGCAGCCCAGCCCCACGGATCCTCTGGATGAAAGGTGGGGGGCTGCTTGCACTGCCTCCGTGGGTGGGCTCTGGCAGGGCACTGTATCATCCCTCTCCTCTGCTCTCCCGACAGACAAGAGGTCCCTGCAGCTGGACAGTGGGCTGAACGTCGTCTCCTGCAAGGATGGACGTCAGATGCTCACCATCGCCAAGGTCTCCAGGAAGGATGCAGGGCTGTACGAGTGTGCAGCTGCCAACATCCTGGGCACAGCCATCAGCTCCTGCACGCTGGCTGTGGCACGTAAGGAGGCTGGGGAGACCTCAGGAGACAGAAAGAGCACAAGTTGGGCACATGGCTGGGGACAAGTTGGTGCAGGTCACTGGAGTACTGCTCTCTACATCTGCAAGAGACTGGGGCTTTTGAAAGAGGACAGGCTGGTTTTGCATGAGCATTTCCAGCATCTCTGAGCCCATGTGTTGTTATGCCCTCTCATTGCAGCAGCTCTGCCCTGCCCCTGGCTGGACACCCAGCCCACCCTGTCTGTACCCTTGCAGGGCTCCCTGGGCGGCCAGGCACCCCAGAGATCCCCCAGAAGTACAAGAACACGGTGCTGGTGCTGTGGAAGCCTGCTGAGAGCAAAGCCCCCTGCACCTACACACTGGAGCGCAGACTGGATGGTATGTGGTGCTGCCTCACATCGCCTGGGAGCCACAGCCAGGAATATGGGCTCACAGAGGGACACCTAGCCAGGACAAAAGTGCCAGTGTCCTGGCTGTCCCCTGTGGCTTGGCAGAATCAAGGACAGGGGAGTGGGCTTCCCCTGTCCCTGGTCTGCCCTCGCCTTACCTTACTTCTGCTCTGGCAGGGGAGCATGAGTGGAAGATTGTCAGCACTGGCATCGCTGACTGTTACTTCAATGTGACTGAGCTACCTCCCGGGAGCACTGCCAAGTTTCGTGTGGCCTGTGTCAACAAGGCTGGCCAGGGACCCTACAGCAACCCCTCAGTAAAGGTGCATCTTGAGGCAGCAGGTGAGCAAGCCCTGTCCCATGGGCGTGGGGCAGCCATGGGGCCACCTGTGGCCTCTTGGGTGCTTTGGGGATCCTTGAGTCGCAGGGCATCTTCCCCCCAGGGCTTTGGGAAATGAGGTGCCACTTGGACTCCACTCCTAACTTACCCCCACCTGGCTCACACCTCTCTTTGCTCCCTGCAGATGCCCGAGCTGCCCCAGCCAAGGATGTTGCTGTCCCCATTCCTGAGAAGGTGGCCTCCAGCCAGTCAACCCAGACAGCCGAGGAGCAGCTGGAGCCAGTGGCCACAGGGGCCCCTCCCACCACACCGCCACGCAAGCACAAGGGAGTGGTACAGAAGGCAGCTGGAGCAGAACAGGAGGGTGCCCTCCCAGGGGTCCTTCCACCCCCTGCACCCCATGAAGAGGGCATGCCACCAGATCCTGAGCTTCCACCCAACATCACTGTCTATGTGCCCCCTGAGCTGATGTTCACCCCCCCTCAGACTGTTGCCTCTCCTCACACAGACACCCCCACTCATGGCTCCCCTGTGCCCCCCATGGACACTTCTCCCCTGCCCCAGGCTCTGTCTCCTTCCAAGTCCCCCACCATTTCCCCAGTGTCAACCACGCCTAGCTCAGCCCCCACCCCAAACACCACGCCTGCACGGAAGATGCCTCCCTACATGGTCACCTCCTTTATCTCCATGCCCCCCACATCACCCCCTGTGCTGGAACCCACCACCACTCCCCCATCCTCCAAAGAGCCCCCAGCTGCCAGTGAGGTCCGAGGGGGAAAAGACAGCACAGCACTGCGACAAGGTGTCCCCCAGAAGCCATATACCTTCTTGGATGAGAAAGCAAGGTGAGTAGCGGTGGGACAAGATGCTTTGCCAGGGGTGTTCTTGCAGCACCCCGCACCAGGGATGCTGAATCCTGCCCTATGCCGCAGAGGCCGTTTTGGGGTGATCCGGCTGTGCAAGGAGAATGCCACAGGGAAGCACTTCATGGCCAAGATTGTGCCCTACGAGGCAGAACGGAAGCAGAGTGTGCTGCAGGAGTATGAGATCCTCAAGGCGCTGCACCATGAGCGCATCATGGCCCTGCATGAGGCATACATCACCCCCCGCTACCTGGTGCTCATCTGCGAGAACTGTGCTGGCAAGGAGATTCTCTACAGTATTGTGGACAGGTACAGGCAGGCACAGGGCCACCGGGGACAGTTGCTGGTATGGGGCTGCCTGCTGATGCCACTTGCCCCCAGGTTTCGCTACTCGGAGGATGACGTGGTGAGCTACGTACTTCAGCTCCTGCAGGGCCTTGAGTACCTGCATGGCCGCCGCATTGTGCACCTCGACATCAAGCCAGACAACATCATCGTCTCAGGCACAAATGCCCTCAAGATCATCGATTTTGGCAGTGCCCAGACCTACAACCCCCTTGTGTTGAGGCAGCTGGGACGGCGTGCCGGCACCCTGGAGTACATGTGTGAGTGGGGCATCAGGGGTGCGGTGGCATGGGGAAGGGGACAGGGACAGAACTGGGGAATGCTTATTCCCTAAAGGTGTGCATGTATGTCTATGCTCTGGGGGGCTTGGGAATGGAGAGGAACGGTGTTCTTGGGGAAGGTGGGAGGCCTTTGGGGTGCTGGGGGTGTCTGCTGAGAATTTCTATAGGATCACTGGGGTAAGTGGGAGAGTTTGGGTGTTGTGGGGCAGTTGGGGTATCTTTGGACATGCTGGGCTCTGTCAGGGTGCTGCAATGTCAGGGAGGGGTGCTGGAGGGTGCAATAGTGAAGTGCTGTGGGTGCTTGGCTGCTATGGGTGTTGGGGATACTGTGGATGCTGGGGGTGCTGGGGATGCTGGGGATCTCGGACTTCTGTGGGTGCTGGGGCAACTATGGATGCTGTGGGTGCTGGGGCTACAGCAGATGCTGGGGCTGGTGTCTCCGTGTATATGACAGACCTGCTCCCCTGCCCACAGCGCCAGAGGTGGTGAAGGGGGACCCAGTGGGCTCCGCAGCAGATGTCTGGGGCGTTGGCGTCCTCACCTACATCATGTAAGAGAAGGGGTCAGGGGGATGAGAACCTTGAAGTGTTGTCAGCCCCACTCAGGGCTCAGTGCCATGGAGAACACCAAATTGATGGTGGGCTGAGGGATGCTGTAGCCTGGCAGACCCTTCCCAGCTGGACATGAGGATGAAAACACCCTGGGCAGCTGCGGCTGTTCAAACCAGGGATGGGTGGGAAGGCGGACAGCAGTGCCCTCCCACTGCTGCCCCCTCAGCCCATCCACCCCCTCCACCACAGGCTCAGTGGGCGGTCACCATTCTTCGAACTGGACCCCATCGAGACAGAGAACCGCATCCTGGCAGGGCGCTTTGATGCCTTCAAGCTGTACCCCAACGTCTCGCAGACTGCTGCCCTCTTCATCCGGAAGGTCCTCACTGTCCACCCCTGGTGAGTGCCCAACCCAGTCAGGGAGGACACATGGCCCCAGACTGTGCCTATGACTGAGCCAGCTTCCTGCCACATGGGACCCCTCCAGATACCATCAGTGGGAACCTGGAGTCCATCCCTGCTTCTGGAGAGGTCTGGCATCTCCTGAGTCCAGAGCCCTGCTCTTGGAGAAGGCTGGGATCCCCAGCATCTTGCAGGGCAGGGGTGGTGGCTGGGTTTAGGGGGTGGAGCAGCAGTGGGCACCCCCAGGGCAGTCCCTGATACAGAGCTGGCTCTGCCCCAGGAGCCGCCCCACGGTGAAGGACTGCTTCGCCAATGCCTGGCTCCAGGACGCCTACCTGATGAAGCTGCGCCGCCAGACCCTGACTTTCACCACCAACCGCCTCAAGGAATTCTTGGTGGATCACCAGCGGCGCCGCGGCGAGGCTGTCACAAAGCACAAGGTCTTACTCCGCTCTTACCAGGGTGGCCAGCCACCAGGGCCACAGTAACTGGTGGCTTGGCCACGGCCATGAGGGGCCGGGGAGCCAGAGGAACATTCCATGGGGCACGGTACGGGGCGGCTGAAGAGGAGCCGGGACGCACCAGGATGAGTCCATGGACCTCATGTGCTGCTGTCAGGGATGATGGTGGCCAGCAGTGTCATTTTGGCAGTGCCGATGGAGAGGAGGGGCTGCTGCCGCCAGACCAGCAGTGGGGTCCGGCAGCAGGAGGGTGGTGGGAAGCCTTGCTGCAAGGAACAGAGAATGTGGCAGAGAGTCTGGGGGAGAATGGGATGCAGACAGCGGGACAAGGGAAGCCCCGGGTGGGAGGGGGAGAGCTGGCAGTTTCCCGGCAAGCCCTGGCCACGCAGGTCCCATCAGCCGTGTGCCTTACACTGCAGCCTGCAGCTGCCCCTGGCCACGGTGTGGCAGTCCCTGTGCTCCCCCTGGTTTGCACACCAGCACCAGAAGACTGAGGTTGCTCCAGTGGTTCCTGCAGAGAGGGGCCTGCTCACAATCCCCTGCCAGCCGGCACAGCCCCAGTCCTTACAGCTGGGAGCGGGGGCTGCCAGCCCCCACCTTCCGCTCCTCCCAGCCCTGGTCCTGGCAAGTGGGCTTGTGGGTCCAGGACCAATGCCGGTGCCTTTCCTGGGGCTGTCGGCTGTGCCCCATGCCAGGGTGGGGGACTGGCAGGCACCCCGTTTTCACAGGGGGGGCACCCAGGTGCCACGCACACCTCCTGTGTCTGCTCAGGCCCATGCTGCTCATGCTCTGCCCACCCAGCTCCGGACCTTGCCCTGTACCCCACCACCAGCCTGCCTGCCTGTCCCCAGACCCCTCACACCTCCCACCTGACCCTGAGGTGCCTTGCCCTGCCCTGTGCCCCCTCCTCAGCCCTCCCTGGCTGGTGGCACAATGCGCAGTGCCCTGAGCAGGGGGACAGGAGTAGCGGCTGGGCACTCACCTTCCTCATGCTGCTGTAGTGATAGGGCTTTATTTATTGACTTTGCGGAGAAGGCGTCTGCTCATTCCTGTCCCCATCCCTGTCCCCTCCTCTCTGCCGGGCTCCGGAGTTGCCAATGTCCCCATGGTTTGGAGCAAGCAACATGCCAGAGCAGCAATAAAGACCCTGAGCAGCCCCTCGTTTCAGTGCCTTGCTGGGAGGGGATTGCATGAGTGTGAAGTGCAGCCCCTGGTATCTCGGGAGGGTCCTTGCCCCAAAACCTAGGGACCCGAGTCCAGAAAGGGTTCCACGTGAGGCTGGGCTTCCATGTTGAAAATCTAGTGAAAAAGGCAGAGAAGCTGTGAAGCACTGGCGTGAGCGCAGCGGGGCTGATTCACATGGCCCTCATGTCATGGAGTGAAAATACGGAGTGCCAGAGGGCCCGATGGTGGCTGGGACAGCACGACAGCAGGGAAGGGCTCCTGCTGCGGGCATGGCAGGTGCCGGTGAGGGACCTGATGCCTGGCTATAAATATCCGCTACCCATATGAGGCCGGGCCGTGCCAGCAGGGACCGCTCCGGTTACGGCCCGCCGGCCCCCCCAGCTGCCCTGGCTGCACCCACCAGCCCCTCGGTGCCGTGCCTGCCGCTGTGGGCACGGGCACACGCGCACAGCCTGGTGCCTGCGGGCAGTCGCACACTTCCCGACACACACACACGTGCTTACAAACCTGTGCCTGTCGCACGCCCGTGTGTCCAAGGGCGTGTCAGAGCCCACGGTGTCCCCGCACTGCGCACCGAAGCGCTGGGGCACGCACACAGCCACAGCACCTCCCCTGCACGCTCACGCTGCCCTGCGCAGACCCACGGCCGCCCCCGCACACCCGTCTGAACCATCGCACACGCATATGGCCACAGCCGCCCCCCCGCGCTGACCACCTCACACCCGCGCTGACCACCTCACACCCGCGCTGACCATCGCCGCCCACACGGCCACAACAGCCACCCTCAGCTTCAGGGGCCGCCCGGCGCCCGCGGCGCCCCCTGGTGGCGGAAGGCGGCGCCGGCGGCAGGCCCGGCGCGGCGCTGACGTGTCACAGCCACGTGCGCGGAAGTGGCGGCGGGGCCGGGCCGGGCCGGGTGCGGGGCTGGGTTGCGGAGCCGGGGTTCGGAGCCGGGGTTCGGTGCGGGACCGCCGGAGCGGAGCTGAGCTGCGATGCCGCTCAAGGCCGTCATCCTCATCGGGGGCCCGCAGAAGGGTAAGTGCGCCGGGCCCGCGGGGTGTCCCGCTGGCGCAGTGCCCCGCCGACCCCGCTCTGCTCCACAGGGACCCGGTTCCGGCCGCTGTCCTTCGAGGTGCCTAAGCCGCTCTTCCCCGTGGCCGGGGTGCCCATGGTGCAGCATCACATCGAGGCCTGCGCCAAGGTACGGGAGGCCGGGAGGCTGGGGCTGGGGCCGTGGAGCCAAGGGCGAAGTGCCATCGCTTTCCTTTCTGCTGCCTTCCTCCGTCCCCCGCCAGGTGCCCGGCATGAAGGAGATCTTGCTGATGGGTTTCTACCAGCCCAACGAGGCCCTCTGCCGCTTTCTCGTATCGGCGCAGCAGGAGTTCAAGATTCCCATCAGGTGGGCAGGAGCTCTCACACCCCTGGGGCACACACAGTGGCACAGCCTGGCTCAGCCCCTCGCCTGCCTTCTTCAGGCTGGTAGCCCCCAGTCAGCACTCTGGCACTGGGCAGCTGGGCTCTGGATGGGCACAGCCAGGCTCCCCCATTAGTTCTGCCACCTTTCCTTTGCCTTGGGCCCTGCCCTGGGTGGTTCCTGCTCCAGAGATGCCTCTCTAGTGCAGCTCTAAGCTGCCACAGTCTCCTTCTTCTGTGCAATGCCCTCATGAACCCTATCACTGCATGGCAGGATTATGTCTCTCCGGTCCCTCCCAACCCTTCCCAGCCCTCCTGCCCATTGGTGCCACTAGGCACCTGCTTCCCTAAGCCCTCCCTTTTCTCTGCTTGGCTTGTAGGTATCTTCAGGAGTATGCAGCCCTGGGCACGGGTGGTGGCATCTATCACTTCCGAGACCAGATCCTGTCAGGTGGTGCTGAGGCCTTCTTTGTCCTCAACGCAGACGTGTGCTCCGAGTTCCCCTTACAGGAGATGCTGGAGTTTCGGCAGCAGCACGGGGACATGCACAGCTTTGTCATTCTGGGTACCACAGTGAGTGGCAGTGCTGGGGAGCAGAAGAGCTGCAGTGCTCTGCCATGGGCTTAGAAGCCAGCAGCTCCTGTGGTGGGTGGGTCCCAGACCGTGAGGTCCGGGTTTCATCTGCTCTGCCTCCCTGTGCCTACTGCTCCACCATTGCTAACACTGTCCTTGTTTCTTAGGCCAACAGGACACAGGCACTGAATTATGGCTGTATCGTGGCAAATGCAGGCACGCAGGAGGTACTGGAGGGCCTTGGGGAGTCAAGCACAGCATGGGCAGCAGGTGCTGTGTTGCCTGCCTGGGTGTTTGTTCCCAGCATGCCAGAGAGGGTGTGATGCTGGGTGGAGGGGCTGCACCCTGGGATTCCTGTCTCTTCCCTCACCTCCAGGTTCAGCACTACGTGGAGAAGCCCAGCACGTTTGTCAGTGAGATCATTAACTGTGGCATCTACCTCTTCACACCTGCCATCTTCCAGCACATTGGCGAGGTCTTCCAGAGGAACCAGCAGGAGCTAGCACTGTGAGTGCCTCACTGTGCTCAGTGTCCCTCCCACCCTTCCTGCTTCCCGGGGCTGCAGCAGCACGCTCATCCTCCATTCTTTCTCTATCTTTTCTCCTTCTCTGCCATCACTCACTTGTTTCCTGGTCCTGCACCAGCTGTCCTTACCTTGGGTAAGTCTCCCTCTGTGTCTGCACTGGCTGCTCTCTGGGCTGGATTGGTCCTAGTGGTAATGCATGCTTTCCCTCCCTTCTTCAGGCTGCTGTTTCCTCTGCTCTGCTCCTGGTCAGCTTGAGACTTTCCCTCTCCCTTCCTCTCTTCCCACCCCATTCTCATTCAGCTCTGGACAAGAGGCTGAGCTAGCCTTTCACCTGGGAATGCTCTGCTCCCCTCTCCAGCTCTTTGCACCAGCCAGCCTCTCACCTCACATCTCTGCCACCACCCAAACTAAAATTGGGCTGTGCAGGCTCTGGACTGGGGACAGGATCATACACCCACCTGGACTAGGTGGGGCTCTTGCACCATCAGCTTCAGGCTCAGAGCTTATTTTGGCTGGCAGAGCCCTGTCCCTCTGCTGCTCTGGGCCTCAGTGGGGCTGTCCCAACCTAGTCTGACAGCTGGCGCTGTCCCCACTTTTGGGGAGAAGTGCATGGCTAGGTAGGAATCTGGGATTGTCAGAGCCCCTGCATTTGGGGAGCATAGGTCTGCTGGGGTCCTTGGCTGAGGCCACGTCTGGGGTGGGTGTCTGACAGGACTCTTGCTTGCAGAGAAGAAAGCTCCAATGGCTGGCAGCGTGCAGAAGTGATCCGGCTAGAGCAGGACGTTTTCACAGCCCTGGCTGGGAGTGGCAAACTCTATGTCTACAAGACTGATGGCTTCTGGAGCCAGATCAAGTCAGCTGGGTAAGGGCTGGAGCTGGAGTTGGTGCAACAAGAGCATCAAGTGATCTGTACCAGGGATGGGAGTGGAGAGTGCTCAGGCAGAGCCCTGGGGGTGGGTGGGTGGTGCTGATTTTGGATCCTCCTCTGCCCTGGTAGTGCCAGAGTGAAAATAACAATCTTCTGCTTTTCCTCCTCCAGCTCTGCTATCTATGCCAGCCGCCTTTACCTGAACCAGTACAGCAAAAGCCACCCAGAGAGACTGGCCCAGAACAAACCTGGAGGCCCTGTCATCCGAGGTACCCTTCTGACACCCTAATGCTTTTGGGGCTGCCTAGGGAGGCAGTGGGACCTCCCCTTATCGGAGAGGCAGGTGCTCCTGTGAGCTCCCTCCCCTGAATCCACTGCCTTGTGTTGCAGGGAATGTGTACATCCACCCAACAGCCTCCATCGACAGCACTGCAGTGGTGAGTGCAGGCTGGGGAGGCCCTGGGGCAGGGACACGCTCGGGGTGCTGAGGGCACTGCTGTCCTCCTTGTCCTCGTCACCTCCCTCTCTCCTCACAGTTGGGCCCCAACGTCTCCATTGGGGAGGGTGTGACAGTGGGCGCTGGTGTGCGTGTGCGAGAGTCCATCGTCCTGCACGGCGCCTCACTCCATGTAAGTACGGGCTGAGGGAGTAGGTGTCAACCCCCACTCCTTGCAGGGAGGCAGCAGCACCCTGCATTCCCCTCTCCTTCACGCCAGGACCACACCTGTGTCCTCAATACCATCGTGGGCTGGGACAGTACAATTGGGCGCTGGGCCCGGGTTGAAGGAACGCCGAGCGACCCCAACCCCAACGATCCCTATGCCAAGATCGACAGCGAGACCCTTTTCCGGGATGGACGCCTCACACCATCCATCACAATCCTGGGTATGTCTTTGCTGCATGGAATGGCCCTGGCCCTGCTCAATGAGGCAGCTTCTTCCCTCTAGCTAAACCCTTTGCATTCTCCCCTCAGGCTGCAGCGTCACCATTCCCGCTGAGGTCGTTATTCTCAACTCCATTGTCCTTCCACATAAGGAGCTGAGCCGCAGCTACAAAAACCAGATTATCCTTTGAGTCACAGGCAGCACCAGCCACCCTCTCCCTGCTGTGCCCCACAACAAGAGCCTGCACTGAGGCCTCACATTCTGGGAGGTTCCCAGCACCCCCAGAGGGGTAGGTGCAGGCCAGGAGCTCTGCAAGTGCCTGACTACTGCTCCAGACAGACATTAAAGCTGATGAGCATCAGCCTTGCATGCTGCTTCTCTTGCGGCCCAGGGACCAGCCCTGGGCCAGGGTGATGGCTTTGGGGACAGTACATGGCCCTGGCACCAGACTGTGTGCATATGCAGGGAGCACTTGCTGCCTGCACTGTCTTAGGTCCAACTTAAGTTGTGTTTCTCCACCAAAGGGCACTACCAGCACCACCTTGCCTCTCCTCACCAGTCTCTCTCTGTACCATTTGCTGTCTGCAACTCCCTGGAAGGTCTTGGCCCATCTCCAAGACCTGGGAGCTTTGAATGTGCCTGTCATGTGTAGGCAGCTCACCCCACAGGAGTAATCTGAGGCTCCTGATTTCAGCATGATTGCAACAGCCTGAGCTGGGCTCCTGCCTACTGCTGGGAAAACAGCAGTGCCAGGCTGTCCTAAGGGCACTGGCAGACACATGAGGGCTGGGTTGGACTAGCAGCCTGCTGGCCCTGGAGGGAGCTGCAAGAACACCCCTTCCCCCAGTACCACCTCTGCCCCATGGGCTCAGTGCAAGCCAGGAGATCTGCCAGCCCTACCAAGCCTGCTCCTGTCAGGTGGAGACCTGTGCCTGCTGCCTAGGCAGGGCTCAGAGTGAGGGCAGCGTGCCTCTGCTACCCTGGTGGGCCAACAGCCTCCTTCACACCAGCACGGCTGCAGCTTGGGGGGGCTCACTGCATGTCTCCCCCTGTCACCAGCCACATCCACTGGGCACCAGAGCAATCAACTTAATGTGTGTGCAAGTGGCAGAGATGTAGCACCTCACTTTGCCTCAAAAACCTGATTTTATGGAAGACTGTTTCCTCCTGAGCCTGGTACAGATTGTCTACAGTAACCAACGCTGCTCTTTATCCTTTTACTTCCCTGGTTTTAAACTCTGTGGTAAAGCCCTACACTCCACCAATGGCCCCATCATGCCTCTCACCTTCAGCAAGGCACTGCATTAGGTATTCTCCATCCATCCAGTACCATCCCAGTTTGATGGATTTGGAGTAAATCCTTGCTCCCAGCCCTGTGCCAGTTCTCCTGTGGTCCTGGGCGGGGATTAGCTGTTCCCTAGCTTTAAGCACATTAAACTCCTTCAGTTTTGCCTCTGCCTTGGATGTGTTAATTTCCTTGCCCTCTGGTGTACACTCCTGCGCTGGGGAAAACTGAGCCAAAGTACTTACTTTCAGGATTGCACATGAATTTTCTCTCGTGCCCCATCTGGTCTGGCTTTTAGTAGGGACAAAGGTTTATTGGCTGCTTGATGTGGCCATGGGGCAGTTCTCATCCCTGTTGTGTAATGCCTCTTTTCCCTAAGGTCCTTCTGCACTGGTTGCCCCCTTCAGTTATCTGGGGACGAGCCTTTCCTGGGACCTTGCTTCATTACAGCATGATCCTGCTTCCCCCTCTTGGAGGGAAAGAGCTGTACATCTCAGCCCTGCTTGCGCTTTGTGCGCCTCTAGCACTGCCCGGGCTGGAGGGGAGGAAGGAGTTAAAGAGGCCTCCACTGAGGTGCCAGGAAGTCTGGAAACACTTTAAGGTTGTCCTGCCCTGAGCAGCAACAGCTCCAATTACTTGAGGCCAACATCTGGGCTCAAAGAGGGGCCTCCCACAGCCGGGGCTCCAGAGCAGAAGAGGGCTTCAGCTTGGGTGGGAAGGGTCTGCCTGCCCTCCCAAAGCAGAGGTTCTGTGGAGCATTGCTCAGCTCTTGTCTGCTGCCCAGCCAGGCACCGGTGTGCCCCAACCCCTGGCAGTAGCAGGGCAGGACAGACAGCAGCCACAGCCAGGTGTGTTTTGCTGCAAACATTTAATACAAACCTGATTCAAGGTACAGCATTAGGGCAGTGTCCCTGCCACCACAGCTGGACAGAGCCAGCTCTGCTCCCCAGTCCCCAGGGAAGCAGAGCAGAGCTTTGAGCTCGGCACTGTCACCCCACAGGCAGCTGCCTGGTCCCGCAGTCCTCACTCCTCCCTCCAGTGCTGGCTCCGTGTCTCAAGGGAGCCACTGCTGCAGGCTACACGGGAGAAGGGAAGAACCGGCCCACCTTCCTCGGGGCCGGCCCCTGCCTGCGTGGGGAGAGATGAGTCAGGGGTACAAAGCGAGCTCCCCTGGGCCCCCACCCACACCCAACAGCACTCACGGGGGCCGGGTGGCCGTGCCCACGCAGCTCCGCAGGGTGCTGGGGAGGCAGCAGGTGCCAGCTGGGCTCAGCTGGCCTGGCTTGGGCTCCGGGGAGGCAATGGGCTGGAAGAACGGTTCTGCAGGACAGAGTGGGGACAGCTCTCTCACCCTGGTCATGGAAAACCGGGACCAAAGAAGCCAAAGGCCAGGGTGGGTGGAGGCTAGGGCTCCTGTCCTCACCACATTCACGCCTCGGGGCTGGTATTGGCACCAGGTTCTCCTGCTCTGTCCCCACAAAGCCTCTCCAGAAGCTGGGTGGCAGTGAAAGGAGACGAGCCACCACCTGGGCAGAGAGAGGTGGAAGATGGGGACATTGGCAGTGGCCAGATTACACCCCACACCTCAGAGACCCCTCACCTTGCACTGTCGTGGTGTGTCCTCCATGATGGCGAGCGGTGTGGGGTTGGCTGAGCTGTGTCCCACCAGTGTAGGGCCAAACACGCGGGACAGGTTGAGCACATCCATCTTGCAGTCGGGGCTCTGCGACACCCTGCAAGGGGGGACAGAGGGTGTGAGCATGCTGTCCAGCCCAGGGGCTCCTCATCCGAAGCTTTCCTGCTCTAGGGCACAAAGCCTGGGTGAGGGGCAGAGAGTCAGGAGATGGGGACAGACCCGTGCCAGGAGGAGCCACTCACCTGAACAGGTGCAGCATGAGGAAAGCCAGGGTATCCCTGTTGGCTGGGGGCAGCTTGCTCACCACATGGCGCAGGGCTGTGTCACTGGCAGCATCATCGGGGATGTCTGTGGCAGCACCAGGCAGCAGTGTTAGGGGAGAAGCAGTCCCTTCCCTCTCCCTCACCTTGGGACTCCTGCTCACCGGCAGCCCTCAGGAAGGCAGGGTGGAGGCTGAAGGTGACCAATGGTTCCTTGAGCCCCCGCAGAAAGTCCTTGAGCACCCCACACACCACATGGATGTCAGTCACGCTGCTGAGGGCAGGCAGCACGCCCCCAGCCCTCAGCAGCTTCCGCTTCCACTCCCGCACCAGCTGCTCTGCGCCTGGCACTCGGTACAGGCCTGTCTGGAGCACAGGGAAAGGGGCTCAGCCCCGTGGGAACCACAGCATTGCCGCCTCACCATCCTGGCCCCTACCTCTGTCAAGCCTCGTGTCTCCACCTCGGTCACACACTGCACCACCAGCGTGGGCACCAGGGGCGGCGTGGAGGGCGCAAAGTCAGCCAGCACACCCTGGGGAGAACAACGCCAACTTGTGCTGTGCCCACCACACAGCCCTGCAGCCAGGGTGGGCAGAGGCCCAGCATCCCAGGGCCAGTAGCCCCAAAGCCTCATGGGGACATGGAGAGGAGCCCAAGCACTGCTGTGCCCCCCTCACCTCACGGGGCCAGGCGTGGTGGTGAGGCCTGGGTACACAGAGGCTGGGGCACTGCTCCCGGCACTTGGTGTGCAGCAGCAGCTGGCACTGGCAGCACTTGATGGCAGTCTTCCCAAAGCGGATGCGGGAACCACAGACACCACATGGCTCAGGGCGGATCACCTGGAGACAGGGAACAGGATCAGGGCCTCCCCCTTCTTGCAGATACCCAGTACCACTTCTTTATCTTCTCCCAGCCAGGTCCCACTGTCTCTATCCATTCCCCCTGCAGGCAGAGCTAAGGCATTGGGGGATGAAGGACAGCCTTGTCCCCCACCCCATGGCTCTCTCCCCTGCCCACCTCCCCAGAGGAGAGAGAGGCTAGGTCACCCACTGTTTTGGAGGTGAACTTGTGCTGGACTGGTGGGAGGCTCTGTGGAGGTGAGGGGAAGGGGGCTGGTTCTGGCTGCCCCACTGAGCTGCCCTCAGTGTGGCTCTCCTGCCCCGCAGCATGGCAGCCCAGATCTTCATTGGTGCCCCACACCGTGGTCAGCTCTGCAGAGGCAGGAGGCAGTGGAGGGAGACCTGAAAGGCAAGCCACCCCAAATACCAGTTAGGACGTGGGGAGGCTTCCCACCTCCCAGAGAATCTCTGCATGAGACAGTGGCATTTGGCACATCCAGAGAGCCCCAGCACCACCATGGTGGGGACAAGCATCCCCCAACAGATCCCCTCCCTCCCCTGTGACAGCAGCACCTTGAGGTTGGTCCTATACTACCCGCCAACCCCCTTCTCAGCCCTCTCTGTGACCTGCACGTGTGGAGACACGATGTCCCTGGCGAGAGCGGCGTTGTGGCACCAGAACAGCAGGCAGGAGGCTGTCAGCAGAGCCTGGGACCTCAGCAGGAGGGGGCATAGAGGGGACACTCACCTGTCAAAATGGGAGACCAATGAGATATGTGTCTGCAGCCCCACAGTTCTCCAACATCTCCCACGTGATCTCTGCTCCACCTGATCCCCACCCCTGTGGTCCTGCACAGCCAGGGATGCTGCCACCATGGTTACAGGGGGAATACAGGTTTCAGGGCAGTGGTCCAGCGTAGCCAGGGATGCTGTCCCCACTGGGACCAAGGTGATACAGGCTGAAGGACACAGGCATCCAGAGGAGACAGCTGAGCACTGTCCCCACAGCATCCACAGGACTGAGGGCTGCAGCATTGCCTTCTGGCACGGGGAAAGCCCGTCCACCCCATCCCTGCCCAGGGCATGCTGGGGTCTCTACTCACGGCATTGTGGGCTACCACAGAAGAACGGTGCCGCTTTGCCATCACCACAGGGCCAACCTGAGGGGCCAGGGACACACGCTGGAAACAGAAGATACTGTGAAGAGCAGGCAGAGACCCCCCCCTCCCCAACTTTTCCCCACACCCCAGGGTACCCAAGCCAAGCAGCCTCAGCCCAATAAGAAGTCCCAGTCTCACCCTACACCCCAGCATTGCATGCCCCACATCAGGCATCATGGAGACCCAGGCTTCCCCACTGGGTCAGAGCCACCCCTGGGGCTGGGGGAAGCCAGGTCAGGCCTGCAATGCAGAGGTGCAAGCAGAGCAGGGTGCAGGATGCCCGCACATGGGAATGAATTATTGAGGAGCCCAGCTGGGCCATGCTGGAGCGTAATGGAGTTTCTATTGATCGTGGGAGGTTTGCCGAGAGACGATGCTCCCAGCCCAGCATCAATAAATTAAATTCCCTGCCAGGCTCCTTGCAGCGTCCTGTGCTGGGATGGAGAAGTATCTGGGTGTCCTCACCTTGTATAGCACAGGGCCAGCACCCCAGCCTGGGCTGCACACTGGGACCTGGGTGGGCAGAGGGACTCAAAGGGCACATTGCAGGAGTGTGATCAGAGCTGGGGGATCCTCACCCACACAGGTGCACAGACTCCACCTGAACACCAGCCCCCAAAACTGCTGCATCCCAGCATTTCCTCATACCTGCCTCTCCGTAACTTTGCGCTTCAGGGTCCGCACCACCGTCATATCAACATCCTGAAAGGCAGCAGGGAGTCCGGGGCTGCATCAGGCCAGGGGCATCCCCAAAATTAATCTCCAGCTCTGATAGCAGGCGTCCCCCCAACCATGGATATACAAAGTGGCTGTGCCACTGCAGAAGTGGGGCAAAACCACCCCCTCACTGCTGGGGTGAACCCTGAGACTCACAGCAGAACACTTCTTACCACGTCATCTTCAGTGCGGTCATAGCTGATATCCGAGTGGGACAGGAGGGACTGGCACGACTCGTCCACTGCAGATGACCTGCAGAGTGAGCTCAGCTGGAGCAATTCCCCTCCAGCCAGCACCTATTCGTGCAGCTGCTCCTGGGAGCCCACAGCTGATGCCTCTGCAGAGCCCAAGCACCACCTTGCCCAGCCAGCCCCTCAAGCCCAGCAGTGCTGAGGGGGAGAGGGGCACAGCCGACCCCAGGGCTGCCCGAGGGGCTCCGGTGAGGACCACCATCCCTGCTCACCTCCTGACGGGTGCCAAGGCTGCCCCAAGGCGCCGGCCAGTCAGGGCACTGAGAACAGAGCACTGCTCCCTGCTCAGTGCCTCGTTGCCCCATGGCTCCCGCATCAGCAACTCAAGGACCAGCTGAAGTTTGCGCTCCTGCAAGTTAAACAGGGTGGTGGTGAGCGGGCTGAGGTCCCCGCAGCCAGCCCCGCAGGGCACCCCTGCGGCCAGCCCCCTCACCTGCTTTTCTAGCTCAGCCTCTGCCCGGTGCCGCTTCTTCATCTCCACCTCCACTTGGTTTCGGGCGTGCTTGAGCTTCACCTCTAGTGTTGCCCGCTCGGCCTCCACACGGGCCAGCTGTTCGCGGGCACGACGCCCATCCTGCTCCAGCCGGCAGCATCTCTGGCGCGTCGCCTCAAAGCACCGAGCGATCCGGATGTAGTCTGGGGACAACAGCAGTGGGTGGTCAGCCGGGATGGGGGGCCAGCCCCCAGCTTCCCCAGACCACGCCGGCGGCAGAGACGAGGGTGCCGGTGTGCCCCGGGCCGAGGGGCTGCACACACCCACCTTCCTCCACGCTGCCGCCGAGCTCCAGGAGCTGCAGCCCGTGCTCCAGCCGGGCCAGGAGCTGCCCGCAACGCTGCCGTAGCATCCCGCCGCCCGGGATGGGACGGGGCCGGTAGCCAGGCACCCCCTTTCCAACTATCCACCCGCAGCTCCTGCCCCACGCTCTCCTCCGACCGCTGGGATCCTCCGTAGGCCCCCGAGACGGCGCAGGCTCGGGGGCAAGGGGCCCTCCCGGCCGGCCTATGTGGGCCGGGGGCCGGGGGCCGGGGTGGAGCCCGTCCCGGCCCCGCCTCCGCCTCCCGCCGCCACCGGGGTCCGACCCGCCGGCTCGGCGGCTGCTGGCGCGGTGGGGCATTCTCGGGATCTTAGGGCGTGGGATGCCCTGGGGTGCGGGTGGCAGCACTGGCTGCAGGGTTGCGGAGCAGGGTGAGGGTCGCCTTCGGGGGCGGAGGATGCCCAGGCGCTGGGTGTACCTGATGAGAGCCCTTAAGGGGTGCAGGGGCAGTGGGTGCTCGGTGCTCGGGGGGGTGCAGGGGCATCGGAGGGACCACCGGGCGCGGGAGGCACTGGGGGTGCCGGGGTGCTGGAGAGGGCACCATTTCCCCATTTCCCCATGCCCGCATCCCGGGAACGGCGCGGGTGGGGCCGGAGGCGCCGATGTCCTTGTCCGCTGTCCCCCAGCGCTGTGCCCCGCATACAGAGCGGCGGGCGGGGGCGGCGGGGATCCCCCGCACCGGCTCTCCCGGCCTGGTCCTTGTCCTGCAGATGGAGCCACCTCCCCGCCGCAAAGCCCCGTCGCTGCCCGCGTTGCCCGTGCTCTGCCCCCGGGTCCCCTGCTCGGGGGGTCCCCAGGGCTGCCCCCGGCCCCGCGCCCCCTCCCTGCCGCAGCCCCCGGGCCCTGGCGGCCCTGCTTTCTCGCGGGAGGGTCCGGGCAGGGTGCGGGGGGCGCCGGTGAAATGCAGCTCCCCCTCCCCGGTGCCTGTCCCGACCTGCTACGAATACCGGGAATAGCAGCGGGGCTGGCGGCAAGGCTGGGCGTGCAAGTCCCTGCACACACAGACACATGCACACATACAAACACACACAAACACCTCGCAGACTCCTCGCGGGCCTGCACACCTCCCCGGGTGACTCTGACCGGGAGAAGAGGTATTGCAGCCCGTGGACACATAGCACCAGGTCCACCCCAGCACCTCGGTGTCTCTTGGGAGTGGCTGTGGGCTCAACAGGCTTCTCTCCCTGTGCCAGTCCCTCAACCAGAGTCTAGACAGTGACAATAAAGGGCTGTGGGCGAGTACTACTACATGTCAGGGATGTGTCTCAGGCACTTGGTGAGAAAATAGCCAGGATCCATAAAATAGCTATAGGGTCTGTGTCACTCCAAGGGCTGAACTTAATCAGCATTTGCAACTGAGGTTGTGTGGTACCAGGGACACTGGCTAGGATACTGCCTGATGGGTGCTGCTGCCTGGACCCCAGACAGTCCCAAGGCACGGTCCCCCTTTGGGACAGAGACCATCAGGAGGCTGGGAGGGGCTGGAAGCACCCTGGCAAGGCTTTGCTCCATGCTATGCCAGACCATGGGGAACAGAGGGTGTTTCTCAGAGAAGCTCCTTCCTCCCAAGGTTGAATATGAGTCAGGTTTTGGAGCGACTTTAATTACTACTGGATCGATAGGCTCAGCATGGCCAAGCAAAATCCAATCGCAGCCCTGGGGGCCTGCCTGCTCAGCCCTCCCTGCCCACTCAGCCCTCCCAGCCTGCCTCTGGGGAGGCACATGCTCCCTCTCTGTGGATGCTCCTCAATCCCACTGGCCCAGCACCCAGCCACGGGAGGCGGGACGCCATCCTGCATCTGAAGCCAGCACCCCACTTGCTCAGCCCTAGCAGGGGACACACATTCCTGAAGCAGGGCAGCAGAGGGAGATGCCCCAGCCTCGCCAGTGCTGCCCATGGGAACACACACACACCTGAGCCCCTTTCCACACTCAATGCATGGAGCAGGTCTGTAGCCCCAGACCCACCTTGCACCCTGGGCACAAGCCTGGGAACCCCGAGGAGGGCAGAGTGCCCTTGGCAACATGCAGGCAGCCCCTCTTATGCACAGGGATGGGTGGGGGGCCCTTGCCACCCATCCTGTGTCCCCACCACTGCCTGCTTCCCCCTCCCAAGCCACCCTGGCTTGGCCAGGTACTGCATAAATAGCTGTTTGTGTCTCCACTCGGCCCCTGCGTGGGAAATAATATCGGCTGATGGAACATAATGCCCTGCTTCACATGTTCAATTTTATCATTTTCCGAGGCAGGCAATCTTCGTTTAAAGCTGAATGGGCTGGGGAATGTTAATGAAGCGCCGGCGCTGCTCTGCACCGCACTTTATCTCTTCGAGAATAATTTGGGTGAGCTCGGAAATAGAGTTCCCAGTCCCAATTCAAGTGGCAGCAGCACCGCATGCCGATAAAAGTGTAATTCCTGGCCAGCGCATGGCCCTGAATACATGACAATTTAACTCTTGGGGCCCCACTGGGATATGCTGCCTGCAGCTGCCTGCTGCCTGCTTTGGGGCCCTCTGCCCTGTGTGTCCAGCACCTGCGTGGGTGCTCAGCCCAGGCAGGATGGGGTCTGTTGCTCCCACTCACCCCAGCCACAGAGCAAAGTGTGCAGACCAGGGAGGAGAGATAAGAGAGCTGGAGCTGAGCTGGAAGAAATTGGTCTCCCTGGACAGACAGGACCCCACAGGCAGATCTGCGGGGTGCTCTGGGATTGGGGCTCTGCTAGGAGAGGGATGCCCCAGATCCAGATGCCCAGGCACTGAGAGAGAGGGATGATGAGAGGGAAGGGGGAAGGGGCGGGGTTGGGGAACAGGCAGGAGGGAGAGAGCAGGGGTGATAGGTCCAAGGGAGCATCACATCTAGACAGGCTGGCAGAGCCAGGTGGGTACTCATGGGCAGAGGGCACATGGCTGAGTGAGGGACTCCCCCAGGATTCCCCTAGGCCCCGGTGATGATTGAGGAGAGCAAGGATAACTTGCAGAAGGTGTTTGCTGGTCCTGGAAGGAGAAATTCAGGTTAGCAGGAGCAAGCAGCTTTGGCCCCAAAGAGAAGGCCTTGGGTGGTCCACCTGGTCTTGCTTTGAGCCCAGCCATGGTCTGTCTCCATCTTTCTCCAGCTGTCCTCTGGCAGCAGATCCCTGCACGAGGTGATCCTGGGGTCCTGCCTGGACTTCACTGTCCTGGTCCCAGCTCCTATGGGCTGCAGATGCAGTGGGTGGGTGCTCCCAGGGCAGCACAACATCCTCAGAGCAATGGTCCCTCATATCCTCAACCACGGCACCCTGAAGACAGTGGGAAGGTGGCGTCTTGGCCCATCAAGGAGTCAGCAGGGCCTCTTGGGCACCACTCTGGGCCCCCTCTGGCCGGGCAGTAACAGACCCTTCCCCTGGGAATGAGCAGGGCGGGCAGGTTTCCAGCACCGTTAATCAGGGCTGCAAGAGCCGGGATTAATGTGCACTCCAAGGCTCTCCAGTCCCAGCTGTGATCCAGCCCTCTGCTCTCAGCCAGAGCCGCCTCCACGCGCTGAATTATCAGCCTGAGTAATTAAGTGGAGAGCTTTGTTTTAATGCAGACATCTGATGCCTTCGCACCGAGGAGCACAACAACTGTCGCGGGTGTTTATGCTCCGTGCAACACATCTGGCTCACAGGGAGAAAATCCATCTCCACCGCTGTGTGAGATTAAAGGGAACGCGGCCCGGGAGTGGAGAAAGCGAAGGATGGCTCTACAGCCAGCGTGGTGGGCCGGACCTATCCCCCTGTACCGCCCCACCGGGTGCTTGCACCCCGCCAGCAGGAGGCTCTAGTTCAGGGCTACCTGGCAAAGCACGCGTCGCCTCCGTGCCTCGGCACGCAAGGCAGCACAATGCGCTGCGAGATGAGGAATAATTACGAGCTTGGAGATAAATGGAAATAGGGCAAAATAAAACATGGGTTTATCAGAAGTAGATGGTGCCTGGCTCACCTGATACCTGCTGCTGATAAGAGAACAGGCTGCTGGAGGAGGAGGGATGCAGATCTGAAAGCAGCCGCTGTGCCATGCAGAAAATTATTGCTTTGCACAGATTAGGGGATTAGCACCAGTGCAAGGAGCTGGAAAGAGGCTGGTGTGGGAAGAAGCCAGGCTGCAGGGAGAGAGGAGATAGCATGCAGGGGAGAGGATTCTGCTGGGACCACTGTGGATGCGCCTCATTTAATAGCTTCCTCTGTTGCCCCAAAAGTGGGGGCTGTGGGGAAATCTGCTGATGCTGCACAAACATAGGTCTCTTCTCTCTGCTTGGCCCCCGAATCACTGTGCTTTGTTCATCACACCCATTTGGGATGTCTGAGTAGTCTCATGGATTTAGTGGTTTTTCTATGGGGCAGCTTGGCTGGCCTGACACCAGGGTGAGTTGCGCCACCGTGAGCCCCTTCTCCATCAGCTTCCCCCAGCATTTCATGATCCCCAACACTTTGTGAGTGCTACCAGCAGAAGGATTCCCTCACTCGCTGCCCCGTGGCAGGGCTGTTTCCATCAGAGAGCTTGCCATCGCCTTCAGCCCCTCCAGTCCCTGGCTGCTTGGCACTGCTGGGACAGGGGAAGGGGCTGAAGGGGACAGAAAGAGGGACTTCTCAGTGAGGGGAAAGGAAACTCCAGCTGGGAGTGTAACTGCCGCGTGGTGTTCCCAGTGAGAGCATCAAAGGAAACCCATTGAGAAAAACTGTTTTAAAGAAGAAAAGCTCCAGGTGGTTTCCAGCAAAAACCACACTCTGGGCTGCTCCCCCACTGAGAAAAACATGTCAAAATTTGGCAAGGGACCTCTGACCCTGTGCTGATCTAATCAAGGAGCAAATGCCGTTGTGGTTGAGTGAAGCTGCCTTGCCGAGGCTCATCTGACTCCCCGTGGTGTTGAGCAGTCAGGGCTGGTGCAGTTCTGCTCCCAGAAGGGCTGCCAGTGGGGATCATGTGCTGGAATACACTGTGCCTGGACACGGAGACACTCGAGGGGCTTTGGCAAAATCTGGCAATAAAAACAGAGCAGGGGGTGTTTGAAGGAGCGGCATAAAATCATCCAACTCTCTGGCAGCCTGGGGTAATTTGAGGCTGGGAAATGTGAGCTGAGGCAGCAGGGGCCACATAGCCACCTCCAGGCAAGCAGGCTGATTTATTGCCTGCATGAGCCGAAATTGCAGCCCATGCTGGGGGGAGAGGCAGGACCAGATCCCCTGCCTAGAGATGCTCAGGGCAGAACAGCAGAAATGCCATGCATAGTAAACGCATGGGAACAGCTTGAGACATCCCATCCAGTCATGCCTGGCTGGGCATGACTGCTACCCATGCTCAATGCCTCTTCCCAGCCAGAGCTCTGCAAGCAGAGACCATGGCAGGGGCAGAAGTGCCCTGAAGCAGCCTCAGGCATGTGGAGGTGGTGGCCCCAAACAAGTGCAGGGGGGCACTGGGCTGGCTATAGGCTCTGTCCCATAGAGATACATCCAGATTATCCATATGCAACACTGGTGCTCCTGTCACAGCCAGCCCGGGAGCCAGATCATGGAGCAGAAGCTGCAGCACATTCACCTGGATAGGAGAAGAGGGGCTGCCCTGCTGGCACTGCAATCACGGGTGCCACAGGATGCCACCATGCTCCCCTTGTGCCCAGGGCTGTACCACCTCCCTCGCCTTCTCAGCTGCACCCAGCCCAAGCGGGGGATGGCTGTTCCCACCAATTGGAATTAGTTCCCTGAGATGCTATATCAAATGCTTTAATAAAAGCCTGATATTTCATACCTCTGGTCTCTTCACCATCAATTTATTTAGCAATTTTACCCAAAAAAAAAAGGCTATGAAGTTGGACTGGTAGATTTATTCTGTGTGAGCTCCAAGCATATCTTTATTGCTCCCTGTTCCCTTGCCCTCGAGGTCCTCAGAAGCATTTTTCTCTTAGTATTTGCTCTATTATGTTACTAGGGATGAAGCTCTGTTGATGGGCAGTAATTGCCTGAACTGCCCTGCCTTCCTGTGATGAAGATTGGTACCTTACCAGGAGCTGCCTCCCTGCTCTTCTGTCCTTCGTCACAACATTATTGACTAGGAAAGTTCATTAATGAGACTCCTAATGACTGCAGCTGTGCCAGCCCAGCCCACAATGCTAACCTCTCCCATGTTTTCCCTTGGTGGCTGCTTGTAGGAGGAGGCATTGCAGGATGTTTGCTGCATCTTTGGAGCCATGTAGGTGACTGAGCCATTTCTAAAACCCTGCTAACCTTTTTTGTCAGAGGATTCTCTTCCTGCCTGGGCTCTCATCCCCCTTGTTTTTCACGATCAACCCCTCCAGGCAGGCTGTGTTGGCCAGACAGTGCAGGGGATGTCTAGGTCAGCAGTGGTTGAGAGGTTTTGGAGGTCCTGGGAGCTTCCCTGAGGGTCCTCTGTCCTGGTGTTTGCTTTGCTGCCCACTGTCCCAGCACCGGCAGCCAAGAGCCAGGCTGGCATCGAGCCAAGCATGATGCCGGGATTAGGCACTGCCTCCTACAAATGAGCTGTTAATTATCATAATCTGGTAATTGAGAAAAATCTAATTATGCAAAACTAATGGATTTAAAGCTGTGCTGGGGAGCACAGGCCAGGGGAGCACAGCTGGGCAGGGCCAGTATCGCCAGCACGTGGCTACAGACACTGCCAGGGTCTTGCAGTGCCTTTTGCTCCACTCTGAGGCCCTGTGGGTGCCCAGCCGGCTCCGAATATCTGCAGGAGATCCCAGTCCTCTTGCTCCCCTCCAGCCCCATTGGGCCTGGGAAACACCTCTTCCCTGTGCCTGAGCATCCTTACTTCTGATTTTCCCATCTTCTCTCCTGGGAGGCTGGAGAACACAGCCCACCATCCTATCTTGTGTGCCCTCCCTGGCCTCACAGACACAGCTCTGCTCTGTGGCTCTGCTCTGCCTCCACTGTCAGCAAACTGGTGCTGTGGGATCTGCTCAGACAGGGCCATGTGTGGCGAGCTCAGTAGGGAAAAGTAGCATCTTTTACTAGACCAACTGAGATGGTTCAGAAAGGGACACAAGCGTTTGGGTACACAAGTGCTTCTCACCGCTAACAACCAACTGTTTCTTTCAGCTTCAATGCTGGCCTCATAAAAGATTTTGCATCTTCCTGTGCAGTGTGAAGGTGAGGGATGCTGAGTGGTGCTGGCCCCTCCACCATGTCAGATGTCCTGGCCTCGAGGTAGCACCATGCCAGAGAGCCTGGCATCATCCCTGGGGTGGCATGCAGGTGGTGCCAGCACCTGGCACTCCCCAGAGGTCTGTGTCACTGCCCCCATGTGCTCTGCCACCCCTCACTCTTCCCTGTGCTCATAGCAGTCTGGCCCCTTGCAGCTTTGGGGGATCCCAGAGGAGGTGCTTGAGTCCAAGGGCGCAGGAGCTGTGGTAAGAGTGACACTTGACATCTTGAGTTCTTGGCCAGCCTGATGAGCTGTGCTTCAGAGCTGTGCTTCTGCAATGCTGGTGCAGAGCTTGGAGTTCCCCCACATCTCCACGGCCAAAGACAGGTTTCCCCCCAACATGTGCCTGCCCAGGCACCGCTCCTGAGCCCAGGGCCATGCAGCCCTGCCCAGGTGGCATCTACATGTCCTGGCAGGGGAAAATGAGGAATTTGCTGGTCTCCCCCTCCCTGGGGAACCCACACTAAGTGCACGGAGAGGGTGGAAATGAGCAGGACTCCAAGTAATCGCCCACAACCCCGGGGGACAGGCAGTGAGACTGCCCTGAGCTTTCCAGGATGTTTCAGTCTCTGGCTGCAGTTCCTGCAGGATGTGGTGATCGCTAAGTACATCTGTGATCTCGGCACTCAGCGAGCTTCCTGCTCGGGGCAGGGTGCGGGCGGCACCACCCCGCACCAGTCCCGCCCCGGCACTGCTGCACATCTCACGCCGCACAGCCCGCCTCGCCCGGTGCCGTGACGGTCACCCACCCCTCAAACCTCGTCTGGCCCCTCGGGCTCAGCGGGGAGAGGCAGAGCCGGCCGGCAGCATGTGGCTGGAGGAAGCCCAGAGGCCTCCCCCACGCCCCTGGGGTTCCCCCTGGCCCTCTGCAGCCCTTCCTGCGGGGGACTGCCCTGATAGGCACCCAGCACGGGATGTCCCAGCCCCACGGCAGCCCCCGTGCAGCCTGGAAGAGTTTGCCAGCCGTTCCACCCTCCACGGCATCCATCACATCTTCCGGCACCGGCGCTACACCATCCGCAACTTACTGTGGCTGCTGGCCTTCCTGGGCTCACTGGCCCTCCTTATTCATGCCTATGCCAAGTGTGTGGGCTTGTACTTCCAGTACCCCCACAGCACCCAGCTGGAGGAGGAGACGGAGCACAACAAGATCTTCCCCGCCGTTACGATCTGCAACCTCAACCCTGCCCGCTTCTCACAGCTCTCCAGCCATGATCTGTACTGGGCAGGGGAGATGCTGGGGCTCCTGGATGGCGCTGGCCAGCCCCTGGTGCCAGAAAGCCCTGAGAGGAGCAGGTTGGAGGCTCTCCTGGGGTCACTGGCCATGAGTGAGGAGGAGGAGAGCCATCCCTTCCACCTGGAGGAGTTTTATGAGCGCGTGGGCCACCAGCTGGACCTGGGCGAGATGCTTGTCCGCTGCACATTTGCCAATGAGGACTGCAACAGCAGCGACTTCCAGACAGTGAGTGGCCAGTGGTGGGACATTCCAGGGGGCTGGGAGGGTTAGGTATGGCCCCTGGGCTGGCACCCACAGCCTAGTGCACTGCTGCAGTGCTGATAAAGAGATCCTAGCCCCCAGTGATCAGGGATCAGGGAAGGGGAAAGATGTCAGGCACCTGTTTTGGAGGGCTGTAAGGCCTTGGGTTTGTTGGGGCTGGGGCAGAGCCCCATGCGGAGGTGGACTACGCTGGGCTGGAGGGGCTCTGGCAGCGCTCGTGCTGTGAAACTGGGCTGAGAGGCACAGAGAAAGGGTAGGCTGGGGGGCCCAGCCTTGGGATTTGCCCAGACTGGATCAGCCCCAGCAGAAGCAGGCTGTGACCTGCAGCCTTGCACCAACCTGCCTGGGAAGCTTGGCTCCTTACCTCTGCCGTGGGTTCTGGGGGAGAGCCAGGCTCCTGAGGGCTTGCAGAGGGAGGGAAGGTAAATCCGGGCCTGGAGGGTTTTAAAAGGGAGCAAAGCATATCCCCTCCTAGTAGAGCAGGCACCAGGGGATGGGCTGAATCCAAGTGGTAGCGTAAGTGAGCGGAGGAAGGCACAATCCTGCCCTCCTAGACAGCGGGAGGACATGCCTGGGACATGGGCACAGGGAGGTGGATGAGCCCCCGGTGTTATCAGAGCCAGAAGAAGTAAAAAGCTCATGAAAATCCCATTGATGGACACCACACAAGTTCTCTTGGCATGGATGCTTGGCACAGGTTTGCAGGATCTCAGCTGGGCCAGGGTGAGGGAGAGTGGCAGCCCTGGCCTAGGGCTCCGAGCCCTCCAGGCGTGGGGACAGCTGACACACAGCCGGAGCGGCAGGCAGGGCTGTGCAAGGCCAGTGCCCCACACCAAGAGTGGCACCCAGCCCTGCCGTCCTACTGCCAGGTGGGCAGCCTTGGGGGCTGCAGCCTCCCCGGGCAGTGTGTGGGTGCCCACTACCGCTGGCCCTCCCAGCTGGCAGCTGCTCCAGCTTGGCATACGCAGAGCTGGGAGCTGGGAGGGTCTCTAATCTAGCCTGACGCCTTTGCTCATCACCCAATGAGAACAAAGCAGGGCTGTCACACTGGGCTCTTCACCAGGTGTCAGGCAGCTGGGGGGGGGCACAGCTACATGCCAGGAGGGCAATGCTGGTGAGGGGGCACCTGCACTCACCTGTGGAGGTCAGCTCTTGCAGGGCCATAGCTGCTCTCACAGTCCTACCACTGTGCCACCCTCCACAGCCTTCCCACTGGCTGCACAGCCTCCAGTGCCCAGCCAGGTGTGGCAGGGTCACCCCAGTGCATCAGGCAGGCTTGGGTGGGATGCTGGCAGGGCAGAGGCAATGCCCAAGTGGGAGCCATCTCCTCCCTTCTTTCCTTTTTGCTCCTGAGTCAACAGCAGAGGATTACTGGGCTGTAAACAAGGGGATCAATGGTGCTGATGGGAACATTTCCTGGTAATAGCTCTGGCCTGTAAAACACAGTGCAGGGGGAGGAAGGGGAGGCTCTGCTCTCACAGCAGTTAACCCTTTCCACCCATGTGCTGGCTTCTTGGTGCCTTGGCTTGGATTCACTGTGGCTGGGCTGGATGATGCTGTGCCTTGGCTTGGGCAGGCACTCTGAGCCTCTGGGCACACAGCAAGGTAAGCGCTGTCAGAGGTGGGATGCCAAGCTGGCAGTACTGGAGGAGGCATCCTGACCTCTATGGCTGTAGGGTGGCTGGCCCCTGCTGCTTGGAGGTGGCTGTGAAGAGGCAAGTGTCATCCCAAGGAAATGCTTTCAGCACTGCTGGGAAATGTTAAGGCCGTTGTAGAAGGATGCCCGGCTCCGGTCTGTGCATGGGAGACAGGGCTGCTACAGGCAAGTGGAGAGATGCTAACACCTGCTGTAGCATCTCCTGGCTCCTCAGCAGAGCAGAGGGTGCCATCAGCCCTTCTTAGCAGCCCAGACTGCAGGGCTTTGGACAGGTGAAGAGGTTTCTTTCTTCTGGTTGCAGGGGAGGATGCCCAGGTAAAAGGTTACTTTCGACTTCCTTGAGCGTGTCCCTGAGCACCTCTCCTGCAGATCTCAGCCCTGCCTGCTCTTCTCACTACCACCCCTCTAGGAGCAATAGTACCCCCCAACAGGCTCCAGGCTCAGGCACCAGCCCAATCTCAAGAGCTCACTGCCCTTCCCATGCCACAGCTTCCCACCTCACTGCCAGCTACCCTGCTGCCTACTCCATGCACAGGCAGCCCTGAACACACCAAACCCCTTTCACACACACCTGCTGTGCCATTGCCCCAGCATCCATGCTTGCGTGTGCCCAGAAAGCACCCCTGCCTTGGCAGGACTCGCCATCTCTGGTGCTGCCCTAGGACACTATCCTGCTGTCACACAGCCACGCTGCTGCGTGCCTCATGCTGTCTCTGCAGCCTGGGCAGGACAGTGATGAGTGCCTGGCACTCGAGCAGATGCCTGCATCCCACTGCGGACACAGGCTGGTCACGGTGCCCTCCACCCACCCTGCTTGGGGCTGGGAGGTAAATGTCAGCCTATTTTTATCTGCTCCCCCATGGGTCGCTGTTCCTTCCATTCGGATCAGCAGATGTGCCTCCATTTTCCATCCCACTGGGGACCAGGCTTAATCTCCCTGATTTCATTTCCTTGCTTCCTAGAGCTGCCCTCCCTGGCTCTGGGCAGTGGGGGATCAGGGACTAATCCTCCCAGAATGAGTCGGGCTGCGGTGGGCTCTCAGCGTCACAGCACGGTGGCTCCCAAGGGCATCACCTGCTGGTGGTGAAGGCCAGCTCCCCACTCCAGGATGGCAGGGGCTGCCTCCTTCCCGTGGCTCAGCCAGGCTGCGTGGGGCCAACCTGTTTGTGAAAGCTGGAGAAGGCACTGGGGTGGGGTAAGGATGTGCCATAGGGTTTGAACAGTGCTGGCTTGTTGTGAGGCTGGGGACGCAAGACCTAGAGGAAAACCCAGGCAGCACTGAACAACATCAATGCAATGTGTAGCCAAGAGCACAGGTAGCTGAGCTGCAGCTGAAACACTCCTGGTGGGCACTGTCTGTGTAATTATACCTGTTTCCAGTGGTTCTCCTGGCCAGCACGGTGCAAGGCAGCACCGAGGGGCTGGCGTGGCGGCCGCAGCCACGCACTGAGTGATGGTGTGTGTAATAGCAGGGCTGGCAGGTAATAGCAGCCTTGGAGTCCATCAATAACTCCACTCCCTGATGGATGCCGCCCTCCCCTCTTCTGGCACAGCTGACAATTAGTTACAGCAACGCTTGCCACTCTCCCCACTGTGCTGGCAAGGTAGCGTTGGGGTTTTTGGCTGGACCAGGAGGTAGTTGTGCAGGTCATCCAGGTACCCTCAACTTCACTCCCACCTTCGTGCCTCACACAAGAGCAGATTATTTAATATTCTATTAATAGTTTTACCCCCTTAAATTATTGATCAAAATTTACAGCCAGAGCTGCCCGCTTCAGGAATCAATCTGGCATCCTGCATAGTGAATTGGGGGCGGAGGGGAGGCGGAGGGGACAGCCAGCCAGGCAGGGGGCACGGCATGGGGGCAGCACAGTGTGGGGCTCCCTGGGAACCCTGCTCACCCCCTGACTCTGCTAAACTGTCTTAGCACGATGTTCTCAGTGCTTCTCCTCTGTGAACAACCCAAGCCCTTCCTTCCCAGCTGGCAGGTGCCAGCAGGCCCTGTGCAGCCGGCGGGGACAGCACCGCTGTCTCTGCCACCCAGCCACTGCCTGCCCGCTCACACCAGCTGCCTGTGGGAGCATCTGTGCCCCAGCTCACCTCCGTGAATTATTTAAAGCTTCTCCGGGTACTGCAGGAAGATGATAACATCAGAACTGGGGATGAATGGGAAGCTGGGGACATGGGACAGCCGATGGGGAGCTGCTCCTGCCCATGCCTAGAGTCTGTGGCATCCCTGGATGCCACGCTGGCTTTGGAGACAGGACTGACCCCTCAAGAGCAGCGGCTTGGGACTGGAGCTGGAGAGGAGATATGACCAACACAGGAGAGGAGTGTGTTACCCCTTCCACAACACCCAGGATTGTCCCCAAGGGTGCAGACAGGGATCTGAGGCAGGCAGAGGTGTCAGGGCCAGCCAAGGTGCCCCAGTGTGGGGGTGGTGAGGGCGGAGGGGCGCAGGTGGGTGGCCCCCGGCCCTCTCAAGGCTGATTGCGGATCCGCCTGGCAGGGGATGCGGAACCTGCCGAAATAGCGGATTTAATTATCTCCGTGGAGCAGCGGGAAACCAGTGAGCAGGGAGGGGGTGGCGGGTACACGGTGCTGGGGCGTCGCAGCAGGGGGGCAGTGAGGGCTTGATCTAGCAAGGCTGTGCCCCACACAGCCCCCAGCTCCAGAGCAGGTACTCCGCACTCCCATGCCAAGAGCCCCCTTCCTGCTTGCCCTGTAGGAAGGACACAGCCCCGTGCTGCAGAGCAGCCCCCTCAGTCAGGGTCCCCGCACAAGGCTGGGGATCCCCTCAGCTGTGTGCCCCCCTGCAGCCCCCTCCCCAGCCCCAGCCCTGCTCAGTATGCTGCACGCTCCCTCTGGGCACTGGGCAGGAACTCTTCATTTCACACATCATTTCCTGCCGCTGCTGCAGAGGCACCTGCAGCCCTATCCCCGTCCCCCCTCGGCTGCCCCTATCCTCATCCCCTTGGCATCAGCCCCCCAGCTGGCCCTGGGACTGCTTGGTGCACACTGCTGTCCATGTGCCCTTGGCACTGCCCATGGCCATCCCACACTGTCCCCTGGGAACCGCTCCTTTGTCACCACCTGCCATCCCTGTACACTCAGCTCTAATCCTTGGCACGATGCCCCATCCCCTCTGCATTGTTCCCTTATCACTGACTGCCATCCTTGTCCCCTTGGCTCCACCAGCACCTCCCTGCTCCCTTGGCCCCTCTCCTTTTCACAGGATGCTCCTAACTGCCAACGCAGCCAGACTCCCCCTGCCTGCTCTGCTTTGATCCCCAGCCAGGAAAAACTCTGCTTTTCTCCCAGGAAATGGGCTCTGGCACCCCAGCCAGCCTGGACCTGGGGTGCTCCTTGCTGCACCAGCTGCTGCAGCACACAAGGGTGCCCGGCCCCGGGGGTCCCCAGGTCTCGAAGAGTTAACAGGCAGGGGCTGGGAGGTGAGGGAGCAGCAGAAGCAACCAGGAGTGATCAATACGGTGTGTTGGAGCCGTGCACAAATCGCAGCTTGGAGCCATAAATCTCCCTCCCGTCACATGCGATGAGGATGAGCAGGGAGCTTATCTCCTGGCGACGGTGCTGCCAGCCGCTCCTCCCACACGCGCCCCACCGCGCACTGCCGTGGGACCACGCCAATCTGGATGGGAGCTGCGGCCTCCCGCTCCACCAGGCACCCCACCGTCCTTGCAGGGTCAGGGGTGGGTCAGTGGTGGGGAGGCTGGCGATGCCCAGGCATGGGTATAGCTGGGCTGCATCCATGAGGACCACTTTTGTGGGAGCATGCATGTGGATTCAGACAAGGGCTGGTGGCCGGGGTGATAGACTGGCTCTGGGCAAGACATCCTGAAACAGCTGAAGCCACCCTGTCTTTCTGGCTGCTCCTGCCAGCCACTTGGGATGAATCACGCAGGACGAGTGAGTCACCTGCTGGCCCCGTTGGCCTTGGCCACGCTGGCAGCAGAACTTGGCAGCAGCATCCACTACACTTCCTCACCCTCCCCTTGGCACAGCAGCAGGGCTGTTGCTGCTCCACTTTCTGCAAGGCAAGAGCTGCGAGGAGATGTCCAAGGGCTTGTGGAAGAACAGGCAGCGCAAGATACATGGCAGGGTTGCCAAGAGTGAGTCCAGTGCTCTGTGTGTCCCTTCCCAAGCCAGATGCCAGGTGACCCCCATTCCAGCAGGAAACGCTCCAGGCAGGCTCGGACTATAGGCATGTGGCAAACAGCCTTCTACTGGTGTCTGGCCAGGATCAACTTAATCTGTCCAATCCAAGGAAATCCAGCTCATCCAGATCTGGAAAGCACCAGTGCCTGGAGCAGCAGGCAGGCAGGTGGGCAGGCAGGCAGGCTGCACTCACAACCCCATTCCATGACCCTGGCCAGGCTCCAGCTGCCCCAATACAGCGTGGCCTGTCGTTTTTGGGAACTGGGGTGAGGCCAGGGCTGCTCTGTGCCAGCAGGCTACTGCCCAGAGCATCCCTCAGCTGAGCCAGCTGATGACCCTATGCCCAGAGGAGGGCACACATGTTGTTACTTGCACCACTGCATGTGAGCCCATAGGCTCCTGCAGCCTCCTGCTGCAGGCAGCACTGGCCAGTGGTGCCCTGGCCAGGGGAGGACCAGGATGTGTCACTGGGTGCTGGCCAGACCCCAGCAGGAGACAGTCCTGGCTGCCAAGGGCTGGCAGCCATCACCATCCTGCCTGGGAGCCTGGATTGGTGTGGGTGGTGCATCACTAGCCCAGGGTGGCATCAGCCATGAGCTGAGGCCCCAAAGCAGGCAGGGGTGGATGCCAGGACACTGTTCCTCTCCAGGATCTCCCAACCAAGATTACTGTGCAGTCAGCAGCTGAGCTGGCATTGATTTATTGATCCAGCATCCATAGGGGTGGGAGCTGGGAGGGGCTCAGGCTTTGATCAGCCTCCTGCAGAGGAAGCAGGCATCAAAGGCTGATGCGTGGGCAGCAGTGGCCTCTCTCTGGGACAGCAGGGAAATCCGGCTATTGTCTTGGTGGGCATGGCCTGGGCTGGGGGCCTGGATGCTCAGGTAGCCAGAACTGGCACCCACACCCTGTCTGGTGGTGCTGGGGAAGGGAAGGGGCTGGCAGGAGCTAGGGAATCCCTGGATGAGCTGAATCCCAGGCAAGCAGGAGTGCCATAACAATGGGCAGAGAGTTTCTCTCCCTGTGCTGCTGGCAGTAGTGTATCTACCATTCCCAGTAGGAGAAGCAGACAAGGCTGCAGCTGCATTCCGGGGTACAACAGGCAGTGGTGTAGGGCACTGTGGGCCCCATGGGTGTGCCCGGCTCTGCCCCGAAGGTGGATGGGCAGGAGAGGTGAAGGGAGCAGGGCAGATGTTAGTGCAGCTGCTGTACAGGGGTGACAGGTGGGATAAATGATCCTGGTTTCTCCAGGGGCCAGTAAATTAGAATCAATAGGAAGCAGGAATAATTTATTTGTTTGACATCGCCTGTTAATTAACTGGGCTGATGAGTGTGATGGGGAGTGGCAGAAACTCTTCCACCTGCTCAGCTGGTACCTTTCCACAAGGACTGGGAATGGCATGGGGGAGTCCCATCCTCAGCAGCCCAGCATCTGCCCCTGCCCTCAGCAGTGGGGCAGGACAGGAGCAGGAGGGGGCAGAATGGAAGAGCTCTTGGTGATGGCCTGACCGCCTGTGGCAGGGCACAGTGTGGGGAAAGGCTGAAGATGGGGATGCTGCATGGCCAGTGGGCCAGAAGTGCACATGGTCCCCTTGCTCAGCATTTCCTCCATGCCCAGGCACTGCTAGACTTTGGCTCCTGCACCTCCCTGGCTGCTGCAGCTCTGGTGTGGTCCATGTGCTTGCTCCACCAGCTGAGTGTGCCTCCAACCAGGACTACCTCTGCAGGCGGCCTCTACTTCCTCCCACTCCTGCCCTGTCCCCAGCACCACTGGTGGCTGCACTGGCAGGGTCTCTGGCTGGGCCATGTATTGTCCACACTCCTGGCACACGTTTCTGGCTCTGCCTTCCTTGCCTGTGTCCTGCTGGGCTCACACGCATCCTTGGCAGCTCTGCCAGGAATGGCTGCAAGTACATCTGGCTGGAGACATGTGCCCAGGCAGTGGCACCCCCACCAGAGTGCAGGCACAGAGCTGTCCCCAGGGTGTTAAACTGTCCCTGCTCCACAGGCCCGCCTCAGCCCCAGGCAGCACTGTCACCTCCCTCTGTTTTTTTTAAAAGAATAACATTTCTGCTAAATACTTTAATCAGATTAGTAGCAGTGTGTCTGCAGTGCTGTTAAATCAATGCTCCCCAACACATCTCGGCGGCTAGAAATCAATTACTGTTTAAGCCGTGCCTTGGTCCCTGGCCTGCGATCAATATGGGAGATGTATTACTCTCCCAGAGTCTTTCCCACTAAAAACCTTTCATTTGTATAACAGGAGCTCAGGCAAAGTGCTGGTGCCCTCCCTTCCCACCTGCTCCTCAGGGACCAGGCAGCCCCCTCCCAGCTTTGCTCTGGGAGGCTGCTGGGGTCGGCTGGCTTGGAGACTGTATGACACAGGATTAGGACAATCCCTGCTCCAGGAGGAGGTGTGCAGCACAAAGTCCTGCAGGTGTGCAAGACTGGGTCCTGCACATGATGGGGTAGCAGGTTAGAGACCCACAGGCAGGGTTGGCTGGTGCCCCTCAGGCCTCCTGGGCCCTGTTCCAATGTGGCTGAATCCTCTGCCAGCTCCAATGCCCACTGCCTTTGCTTCTGCCCATCACTGCATCCCCAACCACGGCACTGCCAGACCCAGGCATCCCTCATGGAGGGTACCACCTCTGCCCCTCATGCCCTTGCCCCAGATCTTTGCCCCTCTGTAGACCTCTCTCTCCATAGGGCTTTTTCCCCCCTCCTCCATCTTTGTCCCGTAATTTGGAGAGTGATTTCCATTATTCATGATAAGGATCTTAAATTAGCTGTGAATATTAATGACTTACTCTGTAATTAATCATGCTTTGCATGCTAGGGAGGGGGGCAGCTCCTAGCACCTCTTTGGCTAAGTATGGGTGGCTCCAGCAGTGGTGGCAGCCCCAGGGTCTCACCCCATCCCAGGTCAGCACCCCCACCCACCCCAAGGGACTACAGGGAGAAAGTGGCCCTCCATAAACACACGGGCAGCTTATCATTTGGGGATTCAGCCTCACATCCCCAGGCCAGGGCTAAGGGGTGCTGTGAGGCACAGTGGGGGCTGCTCTCACCCTTCTCCCTGACCAGATCTTGCTTTGAGAGCTGGGGGCAACCTGGGCTATGCTGGGCTCATATCTCCTTGCCCAGCTCTGTGGGTGCCTGTGAGGGATGAAAAGTGGCTTTCAGTGCATCACCTGCTCTTCTGCCCCATGCAATGTGCTCTGGCAGGCTCCGGGCTGATTCCTGCTGGGGGCTGCTGGGCCAAAGCCCGGCAGGGCAGGTCTGCATTAGCCAAATCCACCTCACCCCTACGCAGCTCCAGGTGCCCTGCCTGAAGCAGACAGACGTCATCCTTCCTGCAGCTCCCTGCCCTCTCTGCCTGTCTGTCTGCACATTACCTCTCAGCCTCTGCTGTCAGGGAATTTGTGTAGTCCCAAATCTTGCCTGGTCATGCCAAATTTGGTTCTGGCATTGCCTGCACAGATGTGAAACTGAGGCACCAGGGCTGGTAGTGGAGGGATCACTGCCTGTCCCCATCCTGACATGGCAGGGATGTCCTGGGTGCCAGGTGGGAGTGCCAGGGTTGGGTGTCCCAGATGCCTGGGTGACGGATGGTGAGCAGAGGCACCCGCTGCTGCACCAAGCGCTCCCACGAGGGCAGAGTTTGCTTAAACAGAGACAGATTTAACTATTTCCATTACAGCTAAATGATGAGCCCCATAAACTTTATGGCTCCATGCGCATGAGAGCGGCTCTAATGGCCTTCACCATCTGGAGGAGATGGCTCCGTGGGGGACCTGCCGCCCGCTGCCCGCCCACAGCCAGGACCTGCGTGCAGAACCAGAACCTTCCCGGCACCAGCGCCGGTGTGGGGCTGCCAGCACCTGCAGGTGGCATGGTGCCACTGGCTCTCTGTGTGGGGCTACCTGTGTTTGACCCCGATGTGGTCCTGCTGTGGAGCAGGTGAGCTGTACCTGGAGATGGCCCAGTTAGCACCAGTGCTTGTGGGGGTCTGCAACCCTGCTTGCACCCGCCCTGCAGCGGGGTGAGGGGAGAGCACTCCTGGGTGCCTTTTTCTCCCAGCCTCTGCCCCACAGCTGTACAGGGGCAGGTTGGGAGCAGGTACTCACTTTGGTCCTGCCTGCACCTCCAAATGCCTCCAGCACACTCCCTGCCACTTCTCTGCTGCAGGATTTGTCACTGGTGGGCGCAGAAGGACTGCCCAGCAAGGCCATGCTCTGCACACCCAGCTGCCCCTCAGTAGTCCCTGTCCGATGCCTGCTGGTGGCTGACTGTGGCGGGTTTGTAGGGGGCTGTGGGGTACCTAAGGGATGGGCAGGTGCAGGTGAGGACACAAAAGCCATCCCCTCTGTGCTCCTAGCCCCTGATTTTTGTGGTGCAGAGCATTCCCCCATGACTGTGGGCTGGTGGAAGTGTGGCTGCATGGCTACAGCCAGCCAGGGCAGGAGGGCTGTGGGGCTGCCAGCTGCCAGCCTGGAGCTGAGAGCGAGGGCTGGGGCTGCTGGCACAGTGCTGCAGCAGAGGATTAGGTTCGGTGCAGGAGAGCCAGAGAGATGCTTTGAAGTCTCATGAATATGAATCAGTGGCTTGGGGCAGGAGCGGAGGGTCTACGGCTAATCTCTCCCTTGCCATGGTGACAAGTGTGACAAACAGTGTGTGGGCTGGGAGGCAGGGCAGGGAGCAGGCAGGGGACAAGGGATGGCAGGAAGGGCAGCCCTGGTGAAGGGGGGCATGTAGCTGGCACGAGCTGGGGTGCTGCATCAGGTGCTCTGCAGTGCACCCTGGACAGCCTCCCACATCCTTGTGCCCACCTCGGCTCCTAGAAGCTCACTCTGAGCAGGGTGGTGTCCCCACGGATGCTGGCACCCCACTGGGCTGTGGGCCCCAGGGCAGAGGTTATGGCATGGTTGCTGGCAATGCCCATCTGGCATGGCACTGCAGGTGCCCAGCTTGCCACCAGAGGCCAGGCAGGGAGTGCAGTCAGTGCAGGCAGGATGCAGCCCCTCAGCGCCAGCAGGGTGGGCAGGGACAACTGCCTCAGCTGCCCTGCTGGGTGTTTGGCCAGAGGCAGGAGCACAGCTGGGGCCAGGGTACCACAGCTAGGAAAGGGATCCAACCCTTTCCCTGGCTCATCCCACCACCAGCCCAGCCTTGTATGAGCTGGTACAGCCCCCATGGGAGCCAGGCAGCTCCCATTGACCCAGGCCGTGGTGCCATCTGCTCAGTGATGCTGTGGCCCTGCCATAGCCCGGGCGCCATGGAGATGTCATGTTTGGGTCTGTTCCTCCTGTGACAGTCTGAAACCCTCGGTGCTCTCCTAGGAGACAGTAACTAGAGCAGACGCTTGCTCCTAGCAGGACATGACTGGGGCTTGCAGGAGAGTCTCTGAGATCAATTTGGAGGTTGTTTTGATGCTCTCCTGTAGCGGCATGGTGATGGCAGCTGCCTGCTCAGCCCAGGGGACTGTGCATGAACAAGCACTGGCTGGCAATACTTGGTGGGGCTCAGAGAAACTGTTTGTGCTGGTGCAAGCCACAGAGAAGGCTGTTGGCTTTGCAGCCCCTCAAAGACTGTGGGTGCTGGCAGTGAAGTTGCTGTTTGCTCCGAGGGTGCTCAGAGCTGCCGTCTCTCTTCCCGCACCCGTGGCCCAGGATGCTGTGTCTCAGGGCTAGGTCAGAGCACTGAGCAGGGAATGCTGTCCAGACTGCTTGCCGGAGGACAAGGAGGGGAAAATGAGGGCTGGAGCGATATCATGGCAGGAAGACAGACAAATGCAGAGCAGATGTTTAATTATCAGCACAGCGTTCTCGGATCCCTGAAAATCTCTGCATCCAAATGTAGATACTTTATGGGAGCATACGCTTCTGCTGAGAGCTGGAGCTGTAACACAATGCCCACCTACCCACAGACTGTGCATCCCCAGGGCTGGCACTGTTTGCCTCTGCTGTGGATGGGGCACCTGTAGGGCTGGAGCTGGGCTGGAGAGGACCGTCAGGAACTGTGTGCCATTGTGGGGATGAAGCTCACTGCAAGCTCATGGCCCCAGAGGCACAGTTCTCCATCCATCCTGCTTCATCCCACTGTGCAGGGACATGCTGGGATGCAGCAGCTGCCCCCCATGCCCAGCTGGGAGCCTGGCCAAGCACAGGGCCAGGCAGGGGCTAGAAACTGCCTTCTCCTTACATCCATCACCTCTTAAAGCTGGTCCCTACTGGCCCAGGCAACTTGTAGAGATTTCTTAAAGTCCTCTGAGACCTTTGTGGTTTCTGCTTTATACTGTAAGACTTGCAAGGTGTAGGTGTGCATGTCATCCCTCCATACAGGCTGTCTCTCCTCTACCTCACATCTCTCCCCTGGCCCTTGTCTGTTCTCTGGCACACCTGGGGCAGCTGGAGGGCTCTGCCATTGTTAGAGTGGGAGTTGGGGGAGGCACAGGCAGGACAGGAAATGGAGCTGCCCAGGGTTCTGGGCTGGCCTGAGCTTTGTGCACCAGTTGCCTCTTTGCTGCTGGAGGAGCTCGAAAGGCTGCCTGCCCTCCTATGGGCTGTGGACCACTGTTTGTCTCCCAATACAGGGATATGCTGTAGCTCCCTTGAGATATTCTATCTTGAGGCTGCAGCCAGCCATGGGGCTGCTGTCCAGCACAGAGCCCGGTGCTGCATCTCTGTAATAGCATCCTGCAGGAAAGGGCTGGTGGAGGGCAGCCCTGGTCTCCCTGCCTGAGCACGCGGGCAAGGCCGCCCGACTGCTGAGTAAAGTAATCGGCAAGAAGAAACAAGTAGAGGCTGGTCCTCACCCACAGGCAGGTGTGAGGGGCACTGGGGCAGAATGCACTAAAGACCCCTCTCTAGCATCGCTGTGAGAGACCTCTGCAATCCAGGGGAGCCCCCATTCTGGGACTTTGCCACAGGAGTGGGTTCAGCTCAGGGGCACTGGGCTTCCCTGAGTCTCCCCTACCAGTTCTACAGAGCTTCTGGGGGGATGCCCATGCTGAGGCAGGGATTTCCAGTGGCACATTAGGGATCGCAGCAGTCTGTCCCCAGCATGGAAATCTCATCCCAGGCAGCCCAGCCTGCCTTCACTACTCTGCAGTCCCTCGAGGCTGTAAACATTTTGGATTCCCTGCCTCACCTGCTCAGGCACCTTGCAGATTCAGGGCATGTTGCTGTCTTGAAACCTATCAGGTTTCCTGTCACCTCCCAGGGCCCATGAATCTGTGGGCCTGATGGAGCTGGGACTGAAATGGTCCTGCAGGCGAATAGCTGTGCACACCCTGCACACCACCACCTGCTCTTCTCTCCACAGGTCTATAATTCCCCCCAGCCCTTGGGAAACTGCTCCAGCATCATCCCCAGCAGGTTGGAACTGGCTGCTCTTCTCTAGCTCCATCCCTGGAGTTCCCAGGGACATCCTGGGCATCAGATACCACGTCCAGCTATAGCCAGGACTGTGCCCTGGCTGCCAGCTCTGCCAGGGGACTTAGAACTGGGGCAGGCGAAGGTTCTCTCACTCTTTCCAGCCTAATAAGCCAGGACTTAGAATCTGGGACATTTTTCTTACCACTGTTACGCTGTTTCACTGTCTGCATCCCTGCTCTTGGGGAGGGGGGAGTTAGTGATGCTGTGAGTGCCGGAACCCCCTCAGGCAGTGGCGAATAAGGGCTACACGTGCAGCCGACAGCCCCAAACCCTCATAAATCTCCTTTGCATGGCCCATGGCTCACCTAAGTAGATTTGATTTGTCAAATATTAAAATTAATTTAGAATTGAGTGGTGGCCTGTGTGCGCACCCTGCTCTCCCGCCTTCCCCCCGCTGCCACCTCTGCTCCTGCCCAATGCATCATCCCCGGCCCCGCGCTCTCGCCCCAGCCGGTGCGCCAGGAGCCAGGATAAATCATCCTGCCGCCACGCTCAAAGATGAGACGATTGCTTGCTCGGCGGCAGGGGATCACAGGGGAAATCACACCGCGTGCCACCCGCTCCGTGCCGGGGGCGGGGGAGACGCCACGCTTAGGCAGAGATTTATTTATTTGATTTTACTGGGCTGGGATTTTTTTTCATCTCTCAAACACCCACGAGGGAATTGCAGCCCCTGGAATATTAATGCCACACAGGACGCCAGCTCGTTAAAATGTCACCTGGCTGTAATTTCTCCTGTGCTTATTATTCCCGAGGGAGCGCGAGCTCCCATTCCTCCCTGCTCACGGTGGTCCCGGCACATGGGGCAGCCCTGCCCGTCCCCTTTACTGCAGCATGAGCGCTGCTCTATCACAGCACCCAAAATGTTTCTGGCCCTCTTCCACCACCGCAGAGGTGGGCTGCACCGTCTCCAGCATTTCCTGCTGAGCTGAGCCCCAGGAACCGATGCTGTGAAAGACAGCACCAGCACGGTGCAAACCCAGCCTGGCTGGCACAAGGGATGAGTGGTGCCACCGTGGGCGGAGGTGGAAGGGCAAGGGGTCGGCCAGCGGGCAGTGTTGGCATGCACTGGGGACAGGGTGGCACAGGGAACAGCTGCCTTAAGGAAACTTTGGCTCAGTTCCTGCAAATTAATGTTTTTTTCCCAAACAGTTTCCTGGCGCTAAGCGCGACGCGGGGAGCAATTATCTTTAGTGTCGATGTTATTACCATAAAAATTGCATTGAGGACTTTTCTCCTCCGATTAGAAAGTTAACGATCATCACTGCCTTCATTGTTCCCCGCACCGTGCTCGCTCTAATAAAGAGTCTGTGCACTTTACTTTTCACTTAGCATGAAAATTACCCAGCTGCTGCTGTGCACGGCTGTGCAGCCCCCACGCTCACCTCCCGGTGACGGGCCCTTGGCAGGTACTGGGAAGGAGCAGCCGCCAGCTCGGCTGGGACAGACGGGCTGGCTGGCAGCTTCCCCGTGCAGTGGAGGCCAGGGCTGGGCTCAGGGCAGGGGACGCCGGTGCCCATCCTCTGTCTGAGCCTCAGGGAGCACCTGAGGAAGCTTTTCCATGTGCTCTCCTTCAGGGATGTGCCATCAGCAGTCCCTGCTCATGACCGTCTGCTAGGCCTCCTTGGACCCACAAAAGCCAAACCCCAAGGGTTCTCTTGCCAAGGGCTTGGAGTGGAGGGGATGGGTCCAGCCTTGCCACGGTGGCTGCACTTCCACTTGAGACTCCACCATGGCTCTCCATCCATGGCCAACCTGGGGCTCCCTCCTGGCCACGCTCCTGTTACCTCTCACGGGCAGTGGCACAGGTGAGCCCTGCTGCCATCAGCTGCTTGCCTGCCCTGTCCTGCAGGCAGCACAGCATCGCTGCTTACGGCAAGCGAGTGCTGTGCCTGCCTGTGGACATCCAGGCTCTGGCACTCGCCGTCAATCCCACCAGCTCTGATTGTCACAGGGAATATTTGCATCGTTTTGCTCGATACTAGCATAGCTCTTTAAATGCTCGAAGTACTGTAAAAATCTTAGCTAATCTTCAGAGGGCTTTTTTTTTTTTTTTTCAAAGCTCTTCATTACTCCCTAATTGTTCAAACTTCTCTTCTTTTCCTTCTGATTAAAAGCAGATTTTAAAAGTGCAGTTCAGTTTCTCAGCTATTTTCAAGTCAAATGGATTCCATCCCCCTCTCCATGTATTAATAACCTGTTCTCGTGCATCCCCCAGTGAGCCAGTAAAAGCCCTTCTGAGCAGAGACAAGGTGACAGCAGCACTCTGGAGGGAGCGATTGGAAGGGGGTTACAGCTTGGAGGGAAGGAGATCCATCCATCCAGCTATCTATCATCCATCCTGCTATCATCCATCTACCAGAGAAATAACATTTGCAATTCTGCTTTAGCTCTTCCTAATAATAATTAATATTTTTTTTTTTTTACCTTCCCAACCAGTAGTAGGAGGAGATGCAGGGGTTTGGGGTGCAGGCAGCTCCACAGGGCTGGGGGGTACAGTGTGTGGTGCTGTGCGGGGCAGGCGGCTGTGTCTGTGTGCGGTGTGTGGGATGGCTGCGCTGCTGGGAGGGGAGAGCAGGGCAACCCAGCGCTGGCCAGCAGCACACCCCGCAGCAGGAGCGGGGGTGTGCCAAGCTGGAGAAGCATCTTGCTGAGAGGATTCTGGGATTCTGGAGGTGAAGATCAGACAAAATGCTGTTCTGGGCTCTGCCCCTGCCCAGCAGGGTGAGCCTGATGTCAATTGTGGATCCAAATGGTGCAGTGTGGTCACATGCAGCACCCAAACGTGCAGAGTGCATCATCCTCTCCCTGTCCCCTGGGACTGGCCCCAAGGAGTGCCACTGTCTCCAGCTGGTAATACCAGACACCACACCCCATCCCAGAGCCCTGTCCTCAGCCAGCTGGCCTGCCGTAGGAGACGGGACAGTGATGGATTGCAGCATTTACACATCTTCCCGGGGAGGAAATGCCAGGTCCTGCAGGGCTCCATCAGCTGTCAGCAGCGGGCAGGGCAGGAGCGAGGCCACTCCGAGGAGTGGGTGCTGATTTCCAATGAGTAACGCAGAGGGCAGGAAGGGGAATCCCATGTGCCACTGCCCAGGCTGAGTACCTATTCCCTGTTTCGGGCACCTTCCCTCCTTTTAGTTATAATCACACTACTCACCTTGGGCTGGGGCAATGGCCCCATAAAGCATCCCTGCTCATCTGGAGGGGTCTGGGGTACACCCCAGCATGGCCCAAGCAAAGAGCTGCTGCAGTTAATGGTCCTGCTCTGCAGTGGGCTTCAGACTGCTCCCAGATTGGTTTGCATCATCTTTGAGCCACTTGTTGCTCTTAGATCATCACCTGCCAGTGCCAGCAATTGTAAAAGTTTTAGATATTGTGAGCCATCGCTTTGGTTGCCAAGGTTCTTCAGACCCAGGCTAAGGCTCTGTTCCGCAGCTCTGAGCTTCAGTATTGCCCTGGTTGCGCATACAGCAACTCTGGATCCCCAGCCACATCCATGACATGTCCAAGACATCTCCTGTGCCCTGCTGGAGAGGTCTCTTCTTCAGGCCACCCATGCTTCCTATGGAGCACCGTGAGACAAAATCAGGTAGCTGATGGAGCTGGGAGATGTGAGAGCCAGGGGAGGTACCAGTGGCTGGCACCTGGTACCTGGGAGAGGTTGCAAGCAGGGTCACCCACGCCAGCCCCCAGCCTTCAGGAGATGCCAGCAGGCTCAAGACTTCGTCCATTCCATGGATGAAGGGATGCTGGTGGCCCAGGCCGTTGTGTGCTGGGGTGCCAGCATCCCCTCGGCTGGGCTGTCCCGGCAGATGGCAGCAGGGATGCATCGCAGCCTGGCAGTGCATGGGGACCTGTCTAGTGCCCCGACCTTGGAGTAATCTTCAGTAGGATTAAGAGCTTAAATGTATCCGTGTAATTGCCAGGCCCCTGCTGAGCTGGAGAGAGTGTGAGTGCCAGCACAGGGAGGCAGTGCCCAGGCGTGCTTGCTCCTTCCTGCTGCTTGCTGCTGCCTCCTGCCATTGCCACTGCTGCGGGTGCCACTGGGAGCCACCAACCACCCGAAGTATGGATGGCAGGTGGCCTGAGAGGGACGGTGCCCAGGCACTGACAAAGAATGGGCTCCAAAGGAGAATTTCAAGTTTGCAGAGCCATGAGTGTGCTGCCTGCATCTCCCTGGCATGGCCTCAGGCCTCCCAGACATCCCTCTGGATGCCCCTCTGGCACCCCTCCAGCACCCACCAGCTCTGTGTCCAGAGAAGGACATGGAGCTGCTCCTGTGTGTGCTTTGAGGAGTAAGGAGGATTGGCTGGGATTCCAGGGGCCAGGGGAAACTGTCCTGCCAGGCTGAACCTGTCTGGGCTGGTGATACATTGGGGTTTGTTCCTCTGCCAGGGGGGAGCAGGGCATGCAGTTGGCAGTGTCTGCATCTGTAGGGTGCTTGGTGTGGGTTTTCAGCCCCCATCAGCAATCAGAAGGTATTCAGGGTTGGCAGAGATGTCAGGGTGCCTCAGACACCCCCAGGGAGCACCCAGCTGCTGGACTAAGGACACACAGAGCACTAGTGTGGCCCCTGCCCAGCCATGTCAGTGGGGTGCCAGCACCCCAGTCCCAGCCCCTCCGTCTGATGCGGGGCTTGGCACAGAGTGGGGAGCTGCCATCCCAGCCCCCTCACTGTCTGCCTAATGGTCCCTGACATTTAAATGAGATTTAGTGCTCAGCCCGGTGCTGAATATTCATGAGCCCATGCAGCCCTGACAGCCCGGCTGGGGCTGCTCTCATGATTAATAATTTGTTTTTCCCTTTACTGTAAACCTCACCTGCACTCGGTGCTTGCTCTGGCACTGCCAGCTCCGTTGCTGCCAGGGAGCACCCATGCCCTGGCCCTGCAGGTCCTTCTCCTCCGTGCCTGCTGTGGGGCACCCACAGCAGGGCCAGGCACTCCCAAGGACCCAGCCAGGGTGGCATCTGCCAAGCACCAGGAACGTCTTCACTGCTCTTAGTGGGCCAAGCCCTATGCATGGGCGCAAATATCCTGCGTGCTACTAGAGTAGAGGCAGCCCTGGATGTCTGGCCTCTGTAGTAATTCCAGTTGCCCTCACACAGAGACACCCTGGAGAGATACAACCAAGTTCTCCTGCTGCTTCCATGCTGGGCTCCCTCTCAGCTGGCAGCTAATGCTTCCAGGTGCTAATGCTTCCAGGCTCTCCCAGGTGGACAGGAAGGAAGTGAGTAGTCCACAAGCCCAGTTTCCAGGACCTGCTTTTGGCGCTGTTGATGGGGTTTGTGACTAGTTCGGATGCTGCCTCTGCAAACCCAGCACAGCAGTGTCCAGCCCCACCTTGGACGCTGACACCCCTTACAACCATTCCCAAGGTCACTGCTCCCAGGAGCCTCACTTCCCATCTCACTGCTTGCAGCTGTGTCCTGGAGGTGTGTGCAGCAGCACAGCCAAGAGGGAGCAGCCCCAGGGAGTTCCCATGGGACCTGGGGGAAGCTGGGGGGCCAGGCTGCCATCTCCCCTCTGGCTCAATAGATCGGCTCCGGCAGCTCTGCACAAATTGCATAAATATTCATGGCGATTTGAAGGAAATGTGACTGTCCCGGCTGATTATACGCGCCTGTCCTGAAGGCTGCGGCTGCTCCCCAGGTGCTGCTGGCCGAGCTGCTGTCTCAGGGCGAGATACAGCAAGGGTACCCCAAGCTGCCCACCTGCAGTGTGACATGGGGCACGGAGCTGCTGGGGCCTCACACAGGGCTGGAGCAAGGGCCGCAAGCTCAAGCCACGGATGAGGCTTTTCCAGAGAAGGTCCCAAGATACCCAGGGCTTTCCCAGAGTGTCACACCAGCCTCTACACATGGCCCAGGGACTGCCCTGCATGCAGTCATGGTAAACTGCTCCCCAGTGACATGTCACATCCCTTTTGGTGACTCTGGCATGTTCAGCACTGCCTCTGCTCCCTGGTGCTTTGGGCAGACACAGGCAGAGAGTGGGACAGAGCTCCTGAGAACAGCCCAGGGAGACATCCTGGGGAGACAGCCCAGCTGGGATCCCTACACGCGGTAGAGATTAATCCCCTGCAGACCTGAGCAAGGTGCTGGGCTAATAGCCTGATTTATTCCTTCCCGTCTCTCTGGAGCACGGGAGGTTCCCCACTGTGTCCTGAACGACCTCATGCATAATACCATGCACAATCCTATTAATGCCGCCCCGCCACGCGCTCCCTGCTTAGTGTCGCCACTCGCCAATGCAATTTCCCCATGATATATGGGAAAAATAATTGAACTATATTTGAAAATATATTGAGAATTATGGCACGCACACGACGGGATTTATAGGGGCCATATTTCACAAAACCATAGCCCTGCACACCAAGGTGCCCGGTGTTTGCGGGGAGAGACCCATGGTCATGGTGGGTGTGTGTCCAAGGCAGGCAATCGGGGAACAGTTGCCACCACCCTCGTGGGCCTCAGTATGTGCCCGTGGGATTTGGTACAGGGCTCAATGGGATCTGGCACAGACCTGTGCCCCAGGAGCAGGCAGTGGGTGCAGCAGGATGCGATACCCGGCTGCACTGGGAGCTGAGGAGGCAGCTGTAGCCACACATGCAGCTGTGTGGGCATGGCCACTGCCAGCCAGAGCTTGGCTGAGCTTAATCCCCTCCCAGTGGGAGGGAGGAAATGCTCCTGGCATCATGCTGCCTGCTCAGCTGCATGGCCCAGCTCACTGTGCCAGGTGGCCAGTTAGCCAGGTGCTGGATCCCCTGGCCTGCCCTGAGGTGTCCCCTCGAGGGACTGGTGGCTCCCCACCCTGAAGGAGGTAGGGAAGGGGCTGAGGGCTCTGCACGGAACTTCCAGACCTGTGATCCTCCACAGCTGCTTCTCTAGCCCTTTCAGCCTCTATGCTCCCCTGCCTGCAGAGGGGCATTTCCCTGCCTGGCTCTGGATGCCCGATGCAGTGACAGTGCACAGGGGACACATCCTTTCCCTCCTCATCCCACCTCTGCCTCCTGCACAGCCCTTCTGCTCTCTGGTCAAATGCCCCAGGCACCCCTGCCTGCACACCACCCACCCCCCCACGCCGGGTTGCCATGCTGGGCATGTCCTCAGCACCGTGGGCGCCACTGGCACAGGTGCCGCGGGGAACATTAATCTTTAATTTCCTGTCAAAGCCTCTTGCTGGAGAGAGCAGCACCTGGCACGGGGGCACAGCAGATGCCCGCTGTGATGGGGGGCCAGGAGACAGGCTGCCCCGGGCATGGAGGGTTCAGATGGGGAACTCAGCCCTCCGTTCTGTCCCACAGCTGTGCAGTCCTGTGCCTGAGGCAGGCAGGGGAGCAGCGGCAGCAGATGTGTGCTTGCCTACGGGAGTGAAGAGGAGAGAGGCAGCTCTGCTGCCCAGATGGAGAAGCTCCCCCAGGACCACTGGCTGCCAGAGCTGGGTAGGGAGATGACCCTGTGGGAAGCCCACTCTCTCCCTGACGCAGCTGTCCTCATGGCTGCCCCTGGAAGGGGAGCATGCAAGGACGGGAGGTATTTGCTATCAGCTCTCAGGGCTGAGGGGTCACAAAGCCTTCATCCCTGTGGCCCATTGAAGGGATCCCAGGGCATCACTGTCTGGAGGAAATTCCCAGCGTGCCCTGGGGAAGAGGAACTATAAATAGCTGCTCAGTGAAGGGCGGAGGGGGACTGTTTGGGAAGCTGCTTTGTGAACAGGACAAAGAAGAGGCGTCTTTGCACTTGCTCTTCATTAGCTGCCTTCCTCTGGCTGGCCGGGCCAGGATGCGCTCACATCGAATGACAGCAGGATGTAGCTGTCGGTGTCAAGGACACGAACAATAAGGGCTTTAAATAGCAGCGCTGCCTTTGAAACCCACTCGCCTGCGCCACAGACAGAGCCCAGGAAAACTGTGCAGCACAAGAAGCCAGGGATGTGGGAGCAGGGGTGCCCTCACCCCAAGGAAGGGACCCCCAGTGCCACTGCTGCTGCCTGTGGGCAGGTGGTCTGTGACCAGGAGATGTGGAGCCCTGCCCAGAAGTGCCACGGGATGCCTGGGCAGATGCACCCCAGCCCCTCTGGCAGCTCCCAAGCAGCAATGTCCAAAGCTCCCACTGCATGGTCCCCTGAAATCGGTTAATTGGCAGCACCTCCCTGTGCTGCCAGAAAGGGACCTCTTGGTTGCTGTTTCCTTTCCTCCTTCTCTGGCTCCTGGGCTCTGATCTACTCCCACCTTCCAACAGGAGATGAAAGAGCCCTGAAGGACTGCTGGCAGCATTCCTGCCATGCCGGGCATGGAGGAACCTCTTCACCTCCATCAGGATGAGCCAAACTGCCAAGCGGCATCCAGTGGTCCTAGCAGGGTTTTGGTGGTGCTTGAGATGGATAAAGAAGGTGCTTTGCTGTCCCAGGGAGCCCAGCTCCGTGCTGTCCCAGTACAGGACAGCCCTGGTTGGACATGAGATTGGGTGCTTGGGAGCAGCACATGAGACTGATGGAGGGAGTTCGGAGCCAGCGAGCCACAGCCACGTGTGAGCACGTGCGTGTGCACGGGGGGGCCTGGCTGCGCATATTAGCAGGCCCTTAAATCAACACAGCACTTCAGACAGGAAGGAAATAGGCTTTGCCGACGGCAGGAGCGGCACTTGCTTTGTGCACATTACAGAACATCAGGAAAATGTCAAATTTACATAAAAATGATACAAACTCATTGGAAGAAACATGCATCCAATTATCGGCCCCAGCGCTGGCACGGCTCCGCAGCCAGAGGCTGGCCGGCGGCTGGCTGCGAGGGACCCAGCCCGGGGCCACGCATTTCATCTCTGGGTGTTTAACATCAAAGCGGCAAACAGCCTCTGCTCAGCTGGCCGCCCGCTCGCCTGCTCCATCCCGCCATGCCACTGCCGCTGCCACTGCCACTGCCGCTGCCGCTGCCACTGCCACTGTCACTGCCGCTGCCGCTGCCACTGCCGCTGCTGCGCCACTCGGGCATGCAGGGTGCAGGGCAGAGGTGGTAGTGCCCGGCTGAGGCTGGGTGGGATTCGGTCCCGCTCCTGTCAGCTCCAGTGGGGAAGGGGCTGTCTGATTGCAGCACCCCTGTATGGCAGGAGCATTGAGGGGAGGTGGGGGCACAGCTGAACAGCCCCAAGTAGCAGGGATAGAGAGCTTGCTCATGCAAAAACACCCAGAGATTTTTCTGGCACCAGCTTGGGAACCCATTCCTGGCTCTGTACTAGGCTGTCCCAGTGAGTCCTTCCCTTCTTCCTGTTCCCACAGGATGGCCACTGGCATCCCCAGGGCTGGGGGAAGCCACATCTGGCCCAGCCCTCCTGCTGTGGCCCCTCAACTGGGCAGTGTTTGCCTGGGCACAATAGCCTGCATTCTCCTGGGGCTGGGCGCATCCAGGGGGACCAGGGGTAAACATTGGGATGTGGGCAGGGGCTATCTCAGTGCGTGCCCTCCAGCCTTGCCTGTGCTGGCATCACACCCTCCTGCTCAGGATTGATGGCCCATCCCGCAGCCCCTTCCCGGCACGCTGAACTCTACATTTCTGTCGCCGCCATCCGACGGGATTGATGTCTCACTGAGTGCAGGCAGCGGCTGTAACTCATGCCCGGGAGCCGGGCTCCCAGCTCGTTACTCACTGGGCACCGTCACCACATGAGTTACAGCTCTGCCTTGTGCTGGGACACCTCAGTAGTGAGGGATCAAGGCAGGGGTGAAAACGGCTGAGGCAGGGTTGGGGCAGGGAGCAAACCTCTCTCCCTAAGCTGGCTTTCCAAGCCATCCCTCAAGCTGGCATCCCCGGCACACTCACATGCAGCCTGCTAACTGCCTCTGTCCCTGGCTGGGAGGTGGGCACACATGGCCCTGAGGAGTGATGCTGGGGTCCCGGCCAGGGGTGGACGGTGGCACCGCAGCTGGGATTCCCGTACCACACCCGCCAGCTGGTGCCCGGGCTGCAGCGTTCGGGGGAGGCTGACGAGCTGTTAATTACAGGTGCTGCTTGGCTGGTGCAGCCCGTCTCTGCTGCTCGGCTGGCAGAGCCGTGCGGCGGGTGACACACTCCATGATAAATTGATATCCCGTTTAGCATCAATTTTCCCTTCTCTGGTGGCAGACAGCTGTGCTAATGGGATGGGACAAGTGAAAATGAAATAACAGGCCCTGAGCACACCGGCACACGCCGCACTGTTGGCACTACTGCATGGCTGTCGCTCCCCAAGAGACAGGCGGGACCCCACACGCCCTGGTGTGGGGGAACCACAGGGCTGGCAGTTCCAGGCTGGGCTGCATTCACCCTAGTTGCTGATGCCCACCCAGGGTGGGTTTGTGACCTGTGGTGTGCCAGTGCTAGGTGCCACCAACTCTGGCATTTGCAGCACCTGGAGGAGCTGCTCCTGTCGGTGGGCTTTGAGGCTGGCACAGAAAGGGCTGGCTGCAGCATGACCAGTCCTTGATGGTCGGCATGAGACTGCGTGGTGTCTGCATCCTCTTGGTGTTTGCAACGCATTTAGAGGGTGGTGACTTGGCACATTTCTTATTTATAGCACAGCACATAGCTAGGAGCCAGTGAAGGATTTCGTTGGCATTCAGTGCCCAATCTATATTGGGTATTTGCAATGCACACAATGCCTGAGCTGATGTGTGCAGCATTCCCAGTGCCTGCACCAGATTCAGTGTATGCAATAGCCCGTGGCACTCTGTACCCACACTCGCACGCTCTTTTCGGTGCAGTCAGCACCAGCCACATGCTTGTTATCAGGTGTGTATTTGTCAAATTGGTGCCTGCAGTGTGTTTGCAGTCGTGGTGGTGCAACGCTTGATGCCCATAGTTTGCTTGATAATTGCAGAGTGCTCAGCACTTAATACCTGTGGCATCATTGTTATTTACACAGCCCTCACAGTCAGCGTCAGCAGCGCTCGGCATACGCAGTGTGCTCAGGGTGTGCGCCCCGCTGCTGCTGATGTTTTCATCACCTTCAGTGTCTGGTGTCAGCTGTGGTTTCATGTTTGCCAAGCGCTCAGCGATCTCTCCAGTCAAGGTGTACCTGGCGTCTGTTTGGCTTGGCATTTGCAGCGTAGCCCATGCTCGCACCAGCCGGCTCTCCGCGGTGTGCTCAGTGTTTTGATTCCTGTGGTGTGATGAGTGTTCACAGCAGACTGCTGGCACTGTGGTTGGTGCCCAGTGCCAGTGCGTGTGCAGTGCTCGCAGCGGGCTCAGCCTTGGTGCCCACAGCATGCCCCCGTGCCTGCGCACTCCTCACTCCTGCAGGTGTGCGTGCTTGCCCTGCATCCTGCCCCACTGCTCAGTGCACTGCTCACTCACGTGTGCTCTGTAAGTGCAGCCCATGGTGCGGTCAGCACAAGGTTCCTGATGCTTTTGCCATTTACAGTTTGCTGCACAGTGTTAGTGGTGTTCCTGCTATCCAGCCTGTGCTTGGTACCAGAACTGGCCTGCTTTAGAGCAGCTGTGTACACTGTGTGCACTGCTAGCACCAGCTCTTGCATTAGCAGTGCCACCAGCCTGTGCTGTCCCTGTTGAGGCTCACTCCAGAACTCACAGTCCGTCATGCATCCCATGTCCAGAGTTTTCAGTGTCTGTGGCACATGTGGCACTGGCAGTGCCCTCAGTGCTCAACATCAGCTGCCAGTTTGCAGGGAGCTGGCGCTTGGTGCCTGATGGTGTCACGTTTGCAGTGACCCAGTTCACCTTTGGGGTCGACGCTTCCAGGATGCTCGGCAGTCGGATGCTTTCCCTGTTTGCAGTATGCTGCAGATGAAGACCAATGAGGTGTTTGGAGTTTGCAACATGCACTTGATGCCAGCCGCATGCCTGGGGTTTGGAGCCCACAGGGTGCTGAAGGCACCAGTTCCTCAATCCCTGGCACGCAGAGCATGTGCCGTGTTTGCCATGTGCTTCACAGCCAGGTGGCACTCGCCTTGCCATCCGCACTCATGGCCCATGCAGTGTGCTCAGTGCCCAGATGTGCGCTGTGCCTGTGGTGACCCTCAGTCCAGGGTCCACTTCCCAGTGACTGTCTCTGACTTCCCATTCACCTTTCAGACCCAGTCTGTCCACCACATCTCCACCAGCCACCAAGGGGCAGGGGCAGTCCTGGGCTTGCCTCCCAGCCTGTTTGCCCAGCAGCCTGAGGAGGGTAGGCAGGGTGCCTTCACCATATATGCCATCAGTGGAGCTATGGCATTGAGGTTGAGGTTTTAATCACACAAATGTTGGAAAATGGGGAGCGATGGTTCCCATGGTAACACTAACTCTGCCCCTTGCCCATGGCGCACGGCTGTGCACGCACAGGACCGTCATGGGCACCGTGCAGCTGAGCTATGGCTGCCTGGGGAACCATAACTCCCAGCCTCCTGACTTGGGTGCATTTAAAACCTCAGCCCTATTGCTGTGCTGAGGCAGCTCTGCTGACAGTTTACGACTCTGTTGTTTTTAGGAAAGCCAAATGGGAAGCAGGAGCTGCCTTGGTGAACTACTGCAGATGGGACAGAAGGAGCCACAGGATGCTTAACCCAGCACCAGGTGCCAATGACTGCAGGGGTCAGGGCAGGATGGGGCCTGAGGGCACAGCTGAGCATGAAGGAGCTGTTGAATGATGTCTCTCAGAGCATGAAGAGCTGATCCGCACGCTTCGCTGGCTGGGCACGCTTCCATCCAGCTTCTCTCATCCCTCAGGGCCAGAGAAGGGATGGAGGAGTGGGGTGCTGCCCAGTGTGGGTGCTCCTGGAGTGCCAGCACTTCCCGTGCCCTGCACTGGGGCTACTTGCAGGCTGCACTTCTCCAGAGGTGTCTGAAGAACCTGGTGATGGGCTTCCTGACACTGCTGTGTTGGCCTTCAGCCCTGCAGCATTCATGACCCTTCCACTCTCATGCCAGCACACAAGAGACCTGCTCCCTGGTGCAGGGTCAGGGCTGTTTGGGGTGGGATGGGGCTCTCATCCTCCCTGCACACCACAACAAGGCTACATCCTTCTGCACACTGCCTCTCCTATGTGGCACAGTTCTTGGCATGTCCCCTTGGCTGTGAGATGACATCCCAGCTGTGCCAGCTGTGTTCAGCAGCAGCCCAACCCATGCCTGCAGCTGTGCATGCCAGCATCCTGATGGGGATGTGCCAGGGCTGGCGATGTCGAGGCAGGACAGGGATACCCAGCTGGTGCTTGGGGGCTGCACATGGTGGCTGGGGCTCACCCAAGCATGGAGCCAAGTGCTGTGGAGGCTGCCCACAGCTGGATGCAGGGTGGTCCTCCAGGCTCAGTCCAGTTCATCCATCCCAGAAACTGATGGTAGGCTGTCTTAGGGGCTCAAGCTCCTCCCAAATCTTTTTCCCTGAGAGCCTCCTGGCCTGCCTTGTGACCAGGGAGGACTGTGGCTATGGTGAGCTGCCTGCCCTCCAGTCACCTTTACTCAGTTGTTGCTTGGGAGGGAGTTAAGCAGGGGGTTGTCCTGCTCACAGCAGGACTGGGTGAAGTTTGTCCATCTCTGACTGCACTGGCTGGAGCATCTCCCAGTGCTGCCCTCTCTGCCTAACTGCTGCAGCTCCCGTAATGTATTCATCCCAGGATACCCTGGTGCAGCTGCAATATAATTATTGGAGTTTATTACACCATTACCTTTAAAATTTTATAAACCACCAGGCAGGTGACAAGTGGTGGAGGCGGGGGGTCTCAGGCTGTGGACAGAGGGGCTGTGAGGGAAATAGTGCTGGGGACTGTCCCAGCCAGGTGCTGAGCCCATTTCCCTGCCATGCTGGTGTTTCTGCTAGCAGTGCAAGCCCAGTGGCACCCCAGGAGGGTGCCCTACTGCCAAGCTGCTCAGCACAGTGTAGCCATGTGCCAGCCTACCTGGCTGCCCTCCTCAAGATGGCAGGGAGAAGGGAGGACCAACCAGCTGCAGCAATAAAAACCTATAAAACCAAATGGCTGTCTCTGCACGCTGCAGCGATGGCTCCCAGGGTGCCTTCCCCTTCCTAACAGTGCTGAGGGCAGGAGGGACTGTGCACATCCCATTGCCCATGCACAGAGCCAGGGCTCCTGCTGCCATGCAGCCACTCCCTGGTCACGTCTGCGACAGCCTTTCCAGCCGTGGGGGATGCTCTGAGGGCGGTGAGGCCATTTCCTCCACTCCTCCCACTCAGGATTGGAGGGCAGCGTCAGCCGAGCCTGACCTCCTGCTGGTCACGGGCCAGCGAGCATTGCCAGATCGGGAGTCAGGAGATGGGTGCTGGACTGAGCATCCTCCTGCGGATGCTGAACACCCTCTGTACTTAAATGTCTGGGCATCCTTCTGGGGAGGGGACTCTGTTTTGCTCCTCTGCATGGGTTTGGGAGGCTTTTAGATGTGTTTTTCCTCAGTGAGAATGTTTGTGCAGTGCGATCAAGTGGCTAGATCAGTTTGGGGGGCGGTTTGTACCAACAGGGTCAGAGCAGAACATGGACAGGGGCTGTTGGCTTTCAGCCTGGCAGAGCCAGGGCAGTGCAGATCCGTGGCATGGGGGCAGTCTCAGATGGAGACCAGAAGCAGGGGCTGCTGCGTGTGAGTGGGAACCCCACAGCGTCCACTGCCTGCTGCCTCTTCCTGGGCACAGGGGCAAGAGCTGGCTGGGTGAGCATTTCTGGGAAGAGGAATTCGGGAGGGTGATAAGTGAGGTCTCACTGGTCACCAGGGTTAAATACCATGGAATCAGCCTGGGCTCAGTGCAAACTCTTTTCTCCCATGATCAGGCAGGGATTGGACCCGTTATCCCATTGAGTGGCCATGAGATCTAACCCAGCTCTGATGCAGGCATTGTCCTCTCAGCCATCAAACAGATGCTCCTACACCCAGATCCTACTGAAACCCACTCCTTAAATTCCTGGAGGCAGGAACCCAACAGCCACATAAACTCAGTGTTGTTATCTTGGCAGCAGCAAAAGGTGTCCAGGGCACCTTGTGCGAGCTCATGCACACAGCTTACAGAAGAGACTTTGTAATTGAGGTTTTGCGCTTAATGAAGGAATAAATTGAATGGGAGTGTTGTCTTTAATTGGGGTGTTGCATTAATTAAGGTATTGCTCTTAATTGGGGTAAAGCATTTAATAAGGTATCGTGTTTAATGGGGGTAGTTTACGTAAATGGGGTCAGTGCGTTAATGGGGTGCTGCATCTCCCATGCATCTGCTGGCCCTGGTGGACTTGTCATCTGCTACAGTGGGCTAAACTTGGGACCAGGACCACCAGTGAGGCTGGTCTGCAGCACTGGAGCTGCCATCTTCCCCATCCCAGCACCATGCAGCTGGTAACAGTGCTCAAATCAATGGCTCTGCTCCTACCCTGGTGTGTACAGCCCCCTCCCGCCATTCCCAGCCCCACCACTCCCAGTGGGTGCAGGAGGATGGTGCAGAGGTTTCAGCAAGTGGGGTGCAGGCAGCATTACTGCTCCTGTGGCCCCCCCACAGCCAGCTCCACAGCTGGCAGTGATGCCTGGCATGCTCATCACACTGTCGCCAGCCCTGCTCTCCTGTAATTGGAGTGGACATCTTGTCATCCCACATCTCCCCACAGCCAAGGCACTTGCCGTCCTTGCTGCAGAGCCTGACCTGCTGGGCAGGTGCCGGCAGCATGCCAGGGAGGCCATGGAAGGAGGCTGTTCTTGTTACGCCAACGTGTTTGCAAGGGTCTCAGAGGATACAACTTGCATGAGGCAGAGCTGAGTGCTGCGGCCAGCTGGGCTCCGCAGTCACGTTCCCTTCAATTAGATCAAAATTAATGATTGCCCCAGATCCACTTCCCTCTGGGCATGGGGCCGTGGCCAGCGCCAACTCTGGAGTGTGAGGAGCTGGCGAGGAAGACATTGCAGCTAGCTCACGGGCTTGGGCTGGCAGTAGAAGCACTCAGCAAGCTGGATCCATGTCCAGGCCAGTTTGGCCTAGCAGAGTATCAGGTGGGAGCTCCCTGATGGGGGTCTCCCATCGGACAGCTGCCGACTGACCACCCAGGTCTGTAACTGTCCCGTCACCCGTGTCCCCAACCCTCCTGGGCTGCCCCCACCACTGTTCGGTGCCCTGGGCTGATCCCCTGCGTCCCTCCTGAGGAGCCACAGCCCCGCAAGCTGGCTGGGAGGGTGAGCTCACAGCACAGCACCAGTGCTGGAGTGCAGTGGGAGTTTGGGTCTTGGTATGGAAAAGAGTCAATCCATCGGCTGGGTGGCAAGAAAGGGATATCACAAGCAAACCCTCATCCAGACTGGGCTAAGAATAGAAACAGCCAGTGCCTGTGTCTTGGAGGGGATGAATCACCGTGAGGGTGCTGGAGGGTACCACAGCAGGGTCAGGTTCACCAATCATCCCTCCAGACTGTGGGGCCAGCTTCTCCAATGTGTAGATTTCACCTATCTCCTGCTGTGTTCTATGGTGTATCAGAATGCTGATGTTGTAGAAAGCCCTCTCCATGGGGGCTCAGTTATTTTGTCCATGGATGCAGCCTCTTAACCTCCTCTGCTCTCACCCAAATCTCCAGTGTCTGCAGCCGGCCTCCATCACTGCTCTCTGTTATTGCTATCCTCTCTACTCTTTACAATTAGTTTGGATTTTTCTTGCTGTGTGTTTTGGACCAGACACAGGGTTCCTGGTAAGGCCTTGTCACCAGCAAACACTTCAGATGCCTCACGAATTATTCTCCTTCTCACGCAGCTCTGAGCAACGTTGTCCTATTCACAGAGTTCAGTGCAGTTACAGGGCTGTGAGACATCCCATATTAAACTGATAGACCCCATATCCCAAATGAGTGAGGTTTCTCCTATTTTCTCCTAACTCCCAGCTGCTTTTCCAAGCATCTGCCTGGCTGCTGGGCATCTGGAAACACAGCTCCTGCTCACACAGATAACTGCACCTGCAGAACATGTCCTGCCTTAGGGTTCCGCCCCTCTGCATGCCTTGTTTATCCATCCGGGATTGTCCTGGGGTTTGGTGTTAAACTCAGACAAGCTGATGTTGCTGCCCACTGCTGAGCTGGGCTCTGTGCTGCCATCCTGCCTGCTTGGCAGCCCTGCCCTCCAGCTGCTCGCCCTCTGCTTGCTGGGCAGATTTGCTTCCCTCCCCAGCCCAGCTCTTGGTGCTTGTCCTTTTGAATTGTATCTGATTGTTTTCAGGCCATTTCTCCGATTTGTCAACATCATTTCGAATTCCAGTCCTGTCTTCCCCAGCACCCGCAGCCTGCCCCCATCATCTGAGTGTAGTACATGGGCCCTGTGCCAAGTCCCTGATGATCAGCATTCCCCTGGCTGGGGGGCACAGGAGTAAGCAGGAGGGACTCCGCTTTCCCAATCTGCTGGCAAGCCCTTGGCTGGCTCTCCCACCCTGTTGGCTTGCTTGCACGGTGTCTGGGGAAGTCAGCACTGGAGCCCAGGGCACTGTGCTTCTCCTGACTGTTAGCATCATATCCAAGGACTGGCTGAGGGACCATCAGTGGGCAGACAGACTCTGTAGCTACATGTGGCTCCATGAAGGGGCACATGAGCCCCACTACACACCACAGAGTCCCCCTGTGTGGCCTCATGTCCCCCATGTGCAGGCACTCAGCCACAGGTGAGAGGCTCCAGTGTGGAACCTTGGGGACCTGCAGACATGTTGGCAAAGGGGCAGCCACAGCCATTCCTAGCTCATGCTTGATTTTCTGCCTTGTCTGCCGTGAGTAGAAAGCAGTCCCTAAGCCCTGCTGCCCAGCTTCCCAAGCCATGCAGCTTCCCCACTCCCTGCACCTCCATCCCAGTCTCTCCCAGCATGCTCTCTCTCTTCCAGAGCTCCCTGGCTGTGAAGCCATAGTCCTCCCCTCTCCATGGCTTGTAGGAGGCCTGCAGCTGCAGCTGGGGATGGGGCTTGTGCTATGGGTGCCACTCACTTGGGCACAGCTTGATCCCAACCCATCCTGGCTGCACTCTAGCCTTGGGTAATCCTGCAAGGGGATGAGCCCCCAACACCCATTTGTCCTTGCTGGGTGGGCAGGCAGAAGCAGAGTACAACAGGGGAGGAGAGCCAGGAAAGGAGACAGGAGAGGACTTACCTCTTTGGCCACACAGGAGGGGATCATGCTGTGGGGACAGTGCTGAGATATGTCCCCAGTCCAGGTGGCAGTTGGTAATAGACCTGAAGATGGCCAGAGAAAGCAGGGGTATGTGTTCCCCTTGGTACGGGAGACAGGGTCCTGTGGGGAGCCAAGAGACAGTCCTGCTCCCATGCCATGACTGTCCAGCACACAGGACACTGGGCTCCAACTTGTCCCACACTCGCACAGCTCAGTTTGCCTTGTACCTCAGGGTCTGCGCTTATGGGGTGACCTGCCTGGCAGGTCCATGCCCTCATGTCCCTCACCACCACAGCACCTGAGAGGTGCGGGCAGGGACTACGCACCCAGCTCTGCAGACCAGCAACCCAGGGCTGGCCATTGCCTGGCTCCATGGAAACTCCTTGCCACTGGATCAGGCCCTTTCTGCCCATGGTCCTTGCTGGGCCAAGCATCCCCCAGAGGGCCAAGCGTCCCTGTGGCAGCAACTGGGGTCTGGTGGCTATGTGGCTGGGGCACCTGTGGTGGCAGCAGTGCTTGGGTCACCTGCCCAGCCCACTCCCACCGTGCCTTTCCGAGCTGGGGGTGCAGGGCTGTCACGTGCACGCTGCATCCCTTGGGCAGGGAGAAACAGGCGGCTGGGGCTGTGCGTGCTCCTTGCCGGAGGCAGCCTATCATGCTGTATTGACCCACACAGAGGCAGAAACATGTGTGCCATGCACAGATCAATGGGAAGATTGAAGATGCGTGTGCGCTTGCCGGACGACTGGGGAAAGCTTTGCCGTTGGCATTGGCAGCACAGTGAAGGTCATGCTGACCTGCAGCGCAGTCCCCGAGGAGAGGCGAGGCCTCTTGTCGCGCTCATGGGCGGCTGTCTCATCACTTGTCCTCCGGAGACCCTGGATTCCCTGCCAGGCACGCACCTTCTCAGCAGAGCCATGTCTGCTGGGGGAGGTAACCAATGCTGGGCTTGTTCTGGGGACAAGAAGCTGGTGTTTCCCCCACCACTGTGCCACAAGGCAGTATCACAGAGGGTTGCTCGACTTGTGAGACAGGGGGTTGGTTCAGCCTTTTTAGCTGTGCAAACCCTCCATCACCAGCTGGTGAAACGAAGGCAGGAAGCTGGGAGAGATCAAAACTTGCTGGCAGAGGTGTTGTGCATCGAGAGCAGACAGACCTCGGTGCCATGTGGTTCGTGCCTCAAGGTGAACCCATCACCTCATGACTGAGCCACGCAAGCAGAGCACCACTGCCATGGGCACGACGGGGCAGGAGGACGCCCTGCTTCTCACGCTGCCGGCAGGGCAGTGCTGCCACGGGAGCTGGGTGCTGCTTGGGGTTGTGCGCAGGGTCGACGGGAGCGTGCCCTGGAGGGAGCAGACCCCAGGAGGAGCAAGGGCTCAGCAGGGCAGGACAGGCTGAGGGCTACCCCTGCTCAGCCTTTCTAGCAGAGTTGGTCACTGCCTGTGGTGCCCCTCACTTCTTGTGCGCTGCCGTGGGACAATGAGGAGCAGCGAGGGAGAGAGGGAAGAGGGGCAGAAATGAAGCCGGAGGAGCCCCTCTCGGGTGCACAGCGAGCGCAGTGGAGAGAGGGGCGGCGGACACGGGGCGCGGGTGGCGATACTGCCGCTCTCCTGGCTCCAGGGCACCGAGGAGCACGGCGGGGGCGGGGGGAGGCACGGGAAAGTGCACCCCTGGCGCCCCGTGTTCAGGCCCGCTTCGGCGGCGTCTCGCCGGCTGGATCCCGCCGGGATAGCCGGGGCCGGGGCCGGGACGGCCGGGACTCGGCGCTGGCCGCCGTGGGTCGCGGCGGGCCGCGGCAGGGAGGCGGTTAACGGCCAGGGAGCCGCCGAGGCA
>NW_024581135.1:15937383-15949403 GCF_017639235.1 Corvus kubaryi
CAGGCTCCGTGCCCCGCCCGCCACGGCACGGCTCGGCACGGCTCGGCACGGCTCGGCATCGCACGGCGCGGCGCGGCGCGGCGCGGCACGAACGACTCGGCATCGCACGGCGCGGCGCGGCTCGGTTCCGCTCGGCACGGCTCGGCTCCGGCAGCTCCCGAGCCATTCAAACAAGTGGCTCCGGCAGCACTTCGGGGCCGGGGCTGGGGAGCGGGCGCAGCGTGGCTCCCTGCCCCGGAGGCGCCGGGCCCTTCACGCTGCCTCTTTTCTCTGACGCTTGCTCTTTATTTGACGATGAAATAATGTTGACATGTCTTGAATTATTAAGTATTCCCTGGATTTTATTAGCACATGATGCCTAAATGCTGCCTGTATCTGCTGGGGTCTTAACCAGAGAGGAGCGAAGGAGAGAGGCAGAGAGACAGAGCGAGGGAGAGGAGAGAGAGGGGTTTTTGACAGCTGTATTTGTGCTGATAAGCGAAGGCACAAGGAGACGATCGACTAGTGAGACAAGAGGGAAGCAACGGCTCGGAGCTGCTGAGAGGGGCTGCGCTTCCCTCCCGAGACGGCTCGGCCCTCCCGGTGCCGTGCTGGGGCTTGGGGGGGACCCGAACCCCCTCCCAGCGCTTGGCCGGGCTCTCGGCTGGCGCCTGTGCCAGGGGGCAGCTCGCTGGCTGGGCACACCAGCTGCACGGGGCAGATGCCGATTGAGATCGTGTGTAAAATCAAATTTGCTGAAGAGGATGAGAAGCAGAAGGAGAAAGAAGAAGGGGACAAGGAGAGCCTGATCGAGGAGCCTGCCCGGCCCCGCTCCCGAGATCTGGCCACGTTTGCCAGCACCAGCACGCTGCACGGCTTGGGACACATCTGCCGGTCAGGACGGCTGGGCCTGCGCCAGACCCTCTGGGCATTTGCCTTCCTGGCCTCGCTCGCCTTCTTCCTCTACCAGGCAGCCAAGTCAGCGCTGCTCTACCTGGAGCACCCCCACGTCATGGCCCTGGACGAGGAGGCCATCCGCGAGATGGTCTTCCCCGCCATCACCATCTGCAACATCAACCGCTACCGCCACTCGGCACTCACCGACGCCGACATCTTCCACTTGGCCAACATGACTGGGCTGCCCCCCAAGGACCGGGATGGTCACAAGGCCACGGACCTGCTCTACCCTGACCCCGACATGGCTGACATTGTCAACCGCACCGGCCACCAGCTCGACGACATGCTCAAGAGCTGCAACTTCAGCGGCGAGAACTGCTCATCCCGTGATTTCACTGTGGTGAGTGCACACCTGGCTCAGCTTCCCTAGGGGCCCCTACCGGCACGGGGGGCACCCACCCATCCGCGTCGCACCGGAGTAGGGCACCCTGGCTCACTCTGGCTGCTGAAGTTTGCATCTCTCTCTGTTTGAGTTTCCCTCCAAGTTTCACATGGAGAGAGGGAGAGGATCCTCCGTGGGAGCTCTCAGCAGGGCTCTGCGCCACAGGACTGGGCTGTCGGCAGGTCTGTGCCTGAGGGGTTCGCGGGCAGGAGCCGCAGTGGGTGAGCAGAAGGGTTCAGCGGTCCCCAGGGTGGGTGTGCAGCGGGTGGGGGGAAAGCTATGGCGTAGAGTCCTGCTCCAGCCTGCTCTTCCCCCGGATCAAAGTGCCCTGACGCAGGGTGCTTTACTCAGAGAGAGGGGCTGGAGCAGAGGGGCAGGTGGAGACACCTTGGCACATAGGGGAACCTTTCTGCATTTGGGGGATTAGCACTGGGATGTGTGTAAATGCGGAGGCTGCCGGCATTGCACACGCACGTGTGCACATGCCGAGCGCAAACGCCGAGCGGCTCTGCTCTGGAGGCACGGCCACAGGCGGGCGAGCGGGGAACTGCCCGGGGCTGCCCACTCACTGCCCGGGACTGGCAGCAGGGCCTCTTCCGAGCAGCGCCCAGTCTGCCCAGGCAGCGAGCCCCTGGCCGACCGCCGCCAGTGTGCAGCTCTCACCAATATCGAGCCTGGAATCACAAATCCCCGCTGTGGTTTGGGAAAATAAATGTGCTGAACGGGCAGAATACCTGATGGGACCCTTTTCAGACCTTAATGACTCTGGAAATGAGCTGCCTCTCTCCTACGGCTGCCAGGGGCTACTGCTCAGCTGGCTCCTGCCTTCTTAGGAGCTGTGCTGCCAGCCGGACCCCGCTCCGTGCCGGGGAGTGGGGTGTGATGCCATGGGCTGTGCAGGATACTGGGCAAGAGAGGAGGCTTCCGTGGGGCTGGAAATGGCTGATGCAGCATGTTCCATTTCACTTCGTGCCCATAGGTACAATGCCTGCTCAATGTGCAGAGTGATGCTGTCCCTGGGAAAGAGACGTTCGGGGGGGGGCTGCCCTGTGCGGGGGGGTGGTGGTGGCATGGGGCACTGCAGTGGATTGGGAAGGAGCGGGGGACAGCGGGGGGGGCAGCCCCACTCCTCCTGGGGATTTGCTGCGCTCTGTGCCTGCTGTACGCCAGCTGCTCGAGTTTGCCGGGAAGCAGTGTGGTTCAGCAGGGTTTGGAGCAGGAAGCTCTGGTGCTGGACAGTCCTGCACGTGGCTTGGCCATGCTGGCTCCAGCCCCGGGGTCCTCCTGGAGGATCCTGCCCAGCTTTGGTTTGTAGGGGAGGCAGCGAGCCCAGCCTTGTGCTGGGCGGCAGCACGGCATGGCAATGGGATTTGGTGTGTGCTGAGCCACACTGTGAGGTTGGCAGGGCACAGCTCAGGTGGATGGGGCAGTACAAGCTTCCCATAGCATGGACAGAGTGTGTGGCATGCGCTGTGCTGCGTGGCAGTGAAGGGTGACCGCCAGGACAGTCTCTGGGACCCAGTTTCTCAGCGTGTGGCCGTGCAGGACCAGCTGGCCTGCCTACCTCATCTGCTTACGAGTATGCCCTGGGGATGCCCAGGCAGCCGGGCTCTGGTGTGCCGGCACCCTGCACTGGAGCAGGTTTCAGGCATGAGAATGGTTAGTGCCAGCTGACCCGTAGGCTCATGGCCAAAGAAGGGGAGTATAGGGCTCCTAAATCCTCCACTCTCTCTGTCCACAGCTCAACCTTCCTGGCCTTCGAGGCATCAGGGGCTGTCAGCAGAAAGGGGTGTACCTGTCGCCTCTCACTTGCCTGGAGCAAAGGGGTGAACCTGGGGCAGGAGAGGCTGCAGAGCATGGGTGTGGGGAGGGGTGGGTGAAGATGTGATACATCTCTCTACCACATAACATGTCCCAAAGCCTTGCCAGGCAGCAGTGGGATCTGTCAAGGCATCATACCAATTGCAGCTGGAGCCTTCTACTCCTTTTCCCTGAGCCAAATCGGTCCCTTGTGCCTCCTGGGAATAATTGAAACACAGCACAGGCTTCTTGGCAGGCGGGTTGCGTCCCAGCTGTGGTGTGTGGGCTTGGGCACTCCTGTGCCTCGTAGCTGTGGCCCCAGTGAAGGGGCATCCAGGCTGCTCATGTGGTGGGGAGCTCCAAGCTTTGTTGGTTCCATTTCTGGGTTCCCATGTGAGCCTTCGTGTTCAGAAAGCTTTTGTACCCCCTCTGCTGTGGGCGAGTGTGTGAGCCACAGCATGTCCTAGCAGTGATGGAGGGCTCCCAGACTGCAGTGCATCCCAGTAGGGCAAACGGCTTGGGGTCCCAGGCACCCAGCCCACAGCAAGCGGCTTCTGTAGCAGAGACTGTCCCCTGGCGATACTGGAGAAGGGAAAGAGCTTTCCCTGCAGCCATGTTTGCAGGAGTGCTGGAGTTTTTCCTTCCCTCTGGGCATGAGGTGGACTTTGTCCAGAGGCTTGAAGTTTTCAGCACGAAAGTGGCCAAGCTGTGGGGCTGCCGCCGACTGCCTGTCCGGGAGCAGGAGCAGCGCTGGGGCTGGAACATGTCCCCTCACACTACTGCTTGCAGACCGTGCTCACGCAATAAATAACTCGTGCGGATCCTTTAAGTAAGAGCCGTGAGTGGTAAATGATCTTCCCCTATTCAACGTCACAAATCCACATTCTTTATGGGACAGCAAATTAAGAAACTATTGGGAAAAAAAAATCCCCAGCGTAAGCATCTTCCATGTAATAAAGCCCGGCTGGGCTGTAAATCTCCCCAGCAGCAGGGACAACCCTGAACCGCAGCGAGGCTCCCTGCAGCCCCGCTGACAAATGTGCCCCCTGTGCCGGCTGCTAGAGGGCCGTGCTGGAGCCCTGGTAGAGCCTCTTCTGACCCCACTGAGCTGCGCCGTGCTCCGCAGCCCCCCAGTCCATGCCGTGGCCGGGGGCACTGCCCAGTGCCCACCGGCGCGGTGTCCGATGGATGCCTTGTTGAGGGTGCCGGGCACGGCAGAGCTGAGGGTGCCGGTGCAGGAAATCAATGGCACTCTTTACATGCCGTTGAGGAGGAGGTTGGGAAGTGTCCCCACGGGGCTGGGGCTGAGCTGCCGCGGGTGGTTTGCACCCACCCTAACCTCCCTGCCTGGCACTCCAGTACAGGCACAACCCGAGGCCAGTTCTGACCATGTCGGGTGGCACTGAGGGAAGAGGGAGCCCTCCCGACCGTGCTTTGGGGATGGGGGGACAGACATATGGGGTGTGCGGGAGTTTGGGGGCTGTGGGAGGAAGGGCATGGAGGGGGCCCCCTCAGTTGGCAGCAGCATCCCGCCTGTTCGCCGGCGGTGGCTGCAGCGGGAGGCTCCGTTCGCGGCCGGGCAGGAGCCCAGTGCCTTTCTCAAAACCTCATTCGTTGTCAAAAGCCTTTTGTTTGCGATGTGTGGCTGCCGAAGCCAGTTGTGCCGGGGCTGGAGGCTGGGGGGGAGCAGGGAGGTTGCTGAGAGCTGGCAGTGCCTCTCGGAGCTGGCACTGGCCCCGGCTCTCCAAGCTAGGCCTCCTGACTGCCCAGGATGTGGGCAGTGTGAGGGGTCTCCCCAGCACCCCATGCAGACCCCAGAGGGGGAAGCCCTATGCTGAGATGGGCAACATCCTCAGCTGCATTCCACATGCACACAAGAGATCCTGGTTCAGGGGGTGGACGGGGGCAGCAGGCTGTCACCTCTGCCTCCTCCCAGCCAGGCTCTCCCACTGCTCCTGACACGGGGACTCTCTGACCTTTCCACCAGAATCGTACTTAATAAATGTCACATTTTCAGCCTATTTTTACTGGGTGAAAGAGCTGGACTGGTTGTTGTTCACCTGCCCTGCCTGGTGCCTGCTCAGCCCCTGGCATTCAACCACTCCATTTTCCCTGTACTCCTGTGCAGGGCTGGGTGAGCTGGGGGCCCCCCAGATGCTCTGTGGGCTCCAGGTACTGCAGAACCTGCCTGGTTGGGGCACAGAGTGGCTCTTGGGCCAGGCAGTGCCATACGGGTCTCAGCACATCATCCCATTTGGAGGGTGGCATGGCTGTGACTGTGATGGGTGTCCTGCCATGCCTGGCAGGGACTGGCTGGGCTGGGGCTGGTGGTGTCAGTGCCCAGGAGAGGCTGGAGCATCCCTCACTGATCCCATGCCTGTGAGCTGCTCAGCTGAGCCCATCTGTGCCCATCTGGGTCACAGCACTCTGCACACTGCATCCACATCCTGCAGTCCCAGCCCAGTGCCTGAGCCAGCTACCCAGGGGCTCACAGCCCATCTGGAACCCTCCATCCTCACAGTCTGGCCACTGTGCTTGTGCATTTCCAGGCTCCTGGGTGGTGCAAACATGTCGCAGGTTGGCCATGCTCCTGTCCTGAGCAGCGGCAGCAGCATCTCCGGTGCTGTTACACATGAGCCGCCTGGGCACAGCTCGAGGCGCTGTTTGTGCCAGAAAACGGGGGACTTTAATGCAATTCGTTGCCATTTAATTTTACACAATTCCTCTGCTTAATCCACTGAGAAATGCTAATTTATACAATTCACGTCTAAAAATAAATGTCAGTCCAGCAGCTCCCAGCAGCGGGTAGCTGCTCCCACCAGCCCCCACCAAAGCCTTCTGCAGGGACCCCAGTGCAGACCCCACCTTGCTCCCTGCCAGCCATGCTGTTACTCCTTGTGCCAGGTGCCTGGGCTGTGGCACCAAGTCTGTGGATTTGGGGATAATGGGATTTTGGGATACTGTGGTGGGAGAGCAAGGGGTTGGCTGCACCCAGGGGTGTCACTGCAAAGCCCCTCATGACAGTGGGGCAGGGTGACAAGGGGACAAGCAGGTGTCTTGGCAATCTGACTCTCTTTCAGATGGTTGGAGAGACATTATTGGCGTGGGGGTCGTGAGGCATCTTTGGGACCACCACTTCCTCATGGATTCCCCCAATAAATCTGGGTGCAGCCCCATGTGCAGCTGCACCCTGGGCTGTGGCTGGGGGTGTGTGGAGCAAGATGGGTGCCCCAGTGCAAAGGCCTGTCATGTAGCCACCTGGGCTGCACATGAGGGATCCAGCCACAGGTCAGGACAGGTTGGCAGGTATTAATTGGTCACAAAGTGCAGTTAATGAATGTGGGATGGGAGGGAAGCCTGCACCCCTCCTGCCCGGGGAGTGGGGATGCATCATGAGGTCTCTGAGGAGGCTGGTCTGCAGGGGACAGCGAGGGGACTGGATCATGGGGACAAGGGGATCCATGGCTGGGAAGAGCCTATACTGAGCTCCCAGACCCCTGCCTCTTGCCCTTGCACATCTCCATACCCTGCTGCCCTCCTCCCCAATGCCACTGCCCCAACCATCTTGCCCCCATTGCCTCCCCTTCCCCACCCCTTTGCTGAGCAGACCCCCAGCACCGACACCAGCAGCAACAATGGGGAGAGGGTGCCAGGGCAGTGGGGTGGGCATCAAGGGCCATGGCCGTGGGTGCCAGCTCCCTGCAGGAGGGGGGCAAGGCGGGGGAGCAGGGGGGTGCGGAGGCGACGCAGCGGGGGAGCAGAGATGCTGGAGGAGCCGACGGCTTTCCCACCGTCTCCCTGATTGAGATCGGATCACCGTGAGCATAAAAAAGCTCTCTTCATAATTATATTTAATGAATTGACTTTAAAAGCTCTTATGCTCTTATCTGGGTAATTTAATATCACACACTTAATAAGCCTGTCTCCGATACGGGGGGAGCCAGCGGCCAGGACGCCCGCGCCTGGTGTGTCTCCCCAGGGATGTGGGACGTGCCATGAGGCTGGGTCCACGTGCCAGGCTGAGTGGGGGGGACGCTGCTGCCCCTGGGGCCAGGGCACTCGTGGGGTGACTGCGGGGCAGTGCCCCTCCAGCACTGCTGGCTGCAGAGGGGGCTGGGCACCTCGGATGGCTGCGGGAGGGATGGGGACAAGACACGGGTAGGGGATTGGCTCCAGGAGCTGGTTCCTGGGGCCACAGGGCTGAGAGACCGTGGGGCGATGGGAGCACAGGGCTGTGGGGCTGACAGGGTGCAGGGTGACAGATGGGGCGGCAGGGTTCATGGGGTGCAGCATGGCTGGCTGGGCATGGGGCAGGGCTGGTTGGGGTGCAGGTGCCCTGTGCCAGCAGCATGGTTGGATGCCACATGGCCCCATGGCCGAAGGGCATTGCTGTGACCCCATCCTTTATGTGGCAGGGGTCCCATGGACAGCACTGGGGACAGCCATGGGTCAGAGTGCACCACAGGCTCCAGCGCCATGATGCTGTTGGATCCTGGTCTCCTTCTGGCTCCAGCCACCTGGGGTAGTCAGCTGGGATGTCATGGAGTTAAATGAAGGCTTGTCACCACGGTCTCTGCAGCTCTGTCCCGCACCCCCCCCGCACCCACCCGGCTCCTGCAGTCCCAGAAGGGGTGTGGGCTGCCTCCTGCAGGTCGGCATTGCTGCAGCCCCACTAGAGTCTCTGCCCCCCTCGCAACCCCCCCACGAACCATCACTGCGTGCAGGCTCACGCCTGCGGCGAGCCGGAGGGAAGGCTCTGCCATATGGAGCCAGGGTCCATGGGGACTGCAGGAGCCTGTGTGTGGGCTGGGGCTGGGACCTGTGTCCTGTGGCCATGGGGGCAGCCCCCAGAGTCCTCCATACCAGACACTCACTGGGCAGTGGGGTGGAAAGCCACTGGCCAGGCTTGTGTTCTCTACATGTCAGAGCTGCTGTGAGCTGGCCTGTCCCCCCAGCCTGGCACCATGTCCCCAGTCACCCTGCGCCCTCGAGTCCCTGATTCCCAAGTGACTGAGGACAGAGCAGCAGTTCCCAGCATCCATGACTGCATTGCCCCAGGACAGGTGTCAGGAACAGGGTCACAAGGGCAGGGTGAGTGATGTTGGCCCTTGGCCAGCCATCCCCAAGCTCCAGAGCGCCTGGCAGTGCTGGCTGCCATCCTGCCACTTGGCACCAAGGCTGGGCGGACTGGAGGGAGGTGCGTGCCAAGGTTGTGGGGCAGGGGAACAAGGACACAACTGCCACCTGGCCCTGCGGAGGCACTGGAGGACAGCCCCAGGCAGAGCGGGGATCCCAGCTCCCCATTGGGGCGTGGGGCAGCCGTGCTGGGTCTCCCTCCATGAGGGAGTGTCTGGAGAAGGAGGTTTACGGAGCTGCACTAAGTGACGCAAATGGTTTGAAGCCCATAAAGAGAGACGGTTTTATGTAAGATGACTATATAAAGCTCTGCTGTTCTGCCATTGATGAGATATAGGCCTTTATTTATAGAAGGCAATGTTTGCGGTGCGAGTGCTGAAAGCCAGCCAGGGACCCGCAGATAGGGCGTAGAGTCATTTGACATGCAGCTGCCGTCGACACTGTTCACACATTAAAGAAAAAAATTAACAAGTTTGCAGCCAGTCAGGTGGAAAAAACAATAATTGTCGAAAAACGTATTTCCCCCTTTTTCCAATAACAAATAACTGGAATGCTGTTGGGGAGGCTTGAGCTTGCTTTCCCTCTGGGAAAGGATGGGCTGAGGCTCCAGCCAGGCTAGTGGATGGAGTGGGCAGGGGGAGGCAGACAGGGTGGGATGAGAGCCCAGACAGGGGATGCTGCCACAGGGTGGACGTCCCTGCCTAGGCATTTATATGTCCACGACTGGAATAACAGGGCCTGCAGGCAGGGGTGAACGCACCAACAGCTCAGCATGGCCATGTGTGTGCTGGGGCATGAGGAGGGGGAACAAACATCAGGACATGAAGGTGTTTAGTATATATGGGGCTGTGGACCAAGCCCCGCTGGATTTTCCTGCCTGGCCCAGCATTGTCTCTCTCCACCTGCACACACAGGGATGCTCTGAGGTTATTTCTTAGCCAGATGTGACTGGGTTTTTACTGGAGAGCATGCAGCCAGTCCCTGTGGTCAGAGCGCCCTGCCAAATTCTGTTTCATGCATGAAAGGAGGAAAAACTTCTCATGATTAATTGTGCAATAGGGGAAAACATGCCTCTCCAACCTGCTCCTTGACAGTCGCTGGCCTTTACTCCCAGGCACTGCCCTGACATGCAGCTAAGGGAGGGTGCAAGGACAGGAGGGTGCTAACACCTCTGCTATGTCCTGCCCTGTCCTGACTCTGCCATGACCATCAAGGGTCCCAGCAGGGAGCAGTCAGGCTCAAGGTCGAGTAGCTTCCCTGCAGTTTCCTGCACTTTTCTGTGGATGGCTGTCCCCTCCTCATGCTTCAAAGCCTTCCCCAACGACCCAGTGCGCTGTGCCAGGCACAGGCAGGGCTCTGCCAGCCCCATCACCCACCATGCCACCATTGTGCCACAGCAGGCTGGAGGTGACGGTTTCAAATGGCGCTGTGCTGCTGGGCTCGGGTTGGGGGGAGTGGACCTGCACCCTGATGCACTGGGACTCAGGGCTCTTGCATGTGCCTGCTCTGTCCTTAGGAGATGTCGCTGGCTGCATGGCTGCTCCTCCTCTGTCACCCTCGTGAAGCCCCTCTGCAGACACCCTCCAGATCACTTGGCCCATCTCTGGGCTCTCAGACAGAAGCCCGAGCACACTCTGCACATGATGAGCATCAGCTGAGCTCAGCTGGGCTCAACAGGTGTTCTTCCAGCAGAAAAAAAGGTTCTCACCTGATTGCAGCTTGGGGAAGGCAAGTGCAGAAGGAGCTGGGGGACAGGAAAGCCAGAGGCTGGAAGGACCTGTGGGCACTGTGTTCCAGTGGCATGGGAGCTGGGGACCCCTCTCTGTGTTGGAGAGCTGAGCCAGGCTGTCCCCTGCCCATAATGGCTGGGCAGGCAGGGAACAGGGGCTGGGGGACACACTGGTCACTGCTGACTGCAAGCTCTGGGATGCGCAGGGCAGGAAGGGAGAGGAGGCACAGCCTTGTCAGAGTAGAGCCTCTGATTAATCACTAACTGCCGGCCCTCCAGCCAGCAGCTCATTAGAAGTTTAATTCCAGGTGCCCAGCATGCAGAAGGGCTGTGCAGCTCTGATTGAGCTGGATGCATTCATCTGGGCAGCTGCAATCAGGTGGCAACCCCCCCACTCTGGTCACAGTCACAATCAGTGGCCACGTCCCCCCTGTCCGGGATGGGCTGGATAGCAGGTGCTGCAGGTACCACAGGTGATGCAGGTGCTGCAGATGCTGTGGGTGCTGTGGTCAGGCACGGCTGAGACACAACGGTGGCAGTGGCTACAGAGAGCTTGTGAGCAGGGCCAAGGGCTGGAGATGGGCCAGGGGCTGGAGATGTGCCCGTGTCTCCCCCTGTATCTATTGGTAGTCCGGCCGTGCCTGGAATGTGGCGGTCCCTGCGGTGTCATGGGGCTGGGAGCAGCTGTCAGTGGTGTCAGCAGCTGTGGAGAGGCACTGCGCTCGGCTGCATGAGGATATGTCACCAGCCTGTCATCTCTGGAGTTAATGACACCCTGCACATCCCTGTACTGTCCTGTCCCTCTACCACCTGCACCTGCACCCACAGGGCAGCAAAGTGAGGGCTGTGGTCCCTGCCTGCCTCCTGGTGTTCCTGCCACCACCCCAGGTTCTTTTCTGCCTTGGCTCTTCTTTCTCCCAGACCCCTTCAGTAATGGGGTGGGGGAGTTCACCCGGGCCATGGGAGCAGGACAGGGGCAGGAGGGAACTGAGTGTTCCAGGAGAGAGGCACTGTCTGTGAATGCTGCCTTTCTCCCATGGACTTATACTCCATCTGGGCATGCAGAGGTGGGCACTGCCGTGCCTCCCAGCTGCCTGGGAGTGTTTGCAGCTCAGCCTTATCCCTTTGCCCTCCAAAACCCGCTGTGTCCTTCACTCCCAAGATGCCATCTCCACAATTTCTTCGTAGCTCAAGGAACGAGGGAGAAACTACAGCAGAGAGAAGCATCTCCATCTGTCTTCAATGCTCCAGTGGCTGGAGCAGGGCAGGGAAGGGGCCTGCAGGTGTCCCCACTGCAGTGGGGCAAGGAGGGCTCGGGTGCATGTGGGGGCAAGTCATGGGCCATGCTGGGACTGTGACTCCTGCGGAGGAGTCAGGGCCAGCCCAGCATCTGGTGCTGCTGCCCCTGGGAAAGGCTTGCAGCAGCCCGCCTTCCCGAGCACCGTGGGACTGAGGGCACTATGCAAATCCAGCTGAGATTGATGCAAGTATTAATTATGTCCCATCAGCTCAGCTCTTGCCCAGCAAGGCAGGGCACCAGGTCATGGCGCAGCTTGTGCAGGAAAGATGGATTTGCACTGGCAGTGTGTCCCCTGTGCCTGTCCCTCTGTCGACAGCATGCTCCCACCACCCTTCTGTGCTGTGCCATGCCAGGTTGGCCTGGCTCTCCCAGCCCCATGGCACTGCCTGGCTCGGGGGTGAAGTCATCACTGAGCAGGGAGCTGAACAGTCTGAGGCAGGAGCAATGTGAGCGCTGTCAAGCAGTCTGGCACACCCAGCTCTGAGATCCTGCTAATCAGAGAGTGTCTGCAATTACACATGCTAATTATGGGCAGGAGTTCACAGTAATTCCTGACCCGTTGGCATGACGCTGGTCACACCAAGGTGCATTGCTTCTGCATGAGGTCAGGAGTGAATAACCAGGACTGTTCAGTTGGCTCTCCTGGGCCAGGAAATGGTGTATCACAGCCAGGCCTCCTGTCCAGCCGCTTCCCATCCCATCCCATCCCATCCCATCCCATCCCATCCCATCCCATC
>NW_024581135.1:15949413-15978834 GCF_017639235.1 Corvus kubaryi
CATCCCATCCCATCCCATCCCATCCCATCCCATCCCATCCCATCCCACTTCACCCCATCCTCATCCCCATCCCCATCCCATTTCACCTCATCCCATCCCCATCCCATTCTATCCTGTACTGTGCATGGTACAGCATGTACAGTGCCATACATTGAGCCCTGTGTGTGTGGCCATGACAGCTGCTCTGTCCCTGAGCACCTGGCTGGTCACATCTCAGTGGAGATGCTTTTCAGAGGGAGTTTTTCAGGCTCTGACCCCCCTGTGCTGCCGCTGCTGCTCTGACATCCTGTTCCTTATCGCTTGACATGACCTTAATTAACTCCCTGTGCTGATAATGCTCTGGGCTTCTCCTCCAGGAGCTGTATCTCAGCATTGTGTCCTGCCTCATCCTTTTAGGGACCACTGCAGAGACTGCACAGGCAGCCTCGAGCAAGGAGGAGAAAGGGATGCATGGTGCAGGCAGGGCAGGGCAGGGCAGAGATAATGGGGTCACTGGGATGACATGGAGTGGATGGGGCAGTGCTGGAGCCAGGGGATTCGTGCTGCATTGAGGGTTTCAGGGAGATGCTGCCCTGGTGGAATGGCTGTCGTGGTGCAGAGGTGGGGGTTCTGGCAGGAGGGGGGCTGTGCTGATGCCCAGGGCAGGGTGGTAGAGGCAGTGATGCCCATGGCAGCAGCATCCATCCCAGGCTCCAGAGGTACTGTGCAGCAGCATGGAGGGATCCTGGCTCTCCTCACACTGCTGCAGGGGGGCTTGGGGGGCTGAGCTGGCAGGGCCCCCCACCCCCGGGAGCTGCCTGACTGCCTGGCTGCCGATCCGCTTGCAGCCCTAGTGCATTGAAATGCCGGCACTGATGACTTGTAGCCACTTTATCTCCTGTGCTTGGCAAATATTGGCAAAGAGGAGATATTTCAATAGTGAGGATTGCCGATGGGAATCACAGTGCGTGATCCCACCAGCTCCATGCCGTGTGGCAGCCCAGCTATCTCTGAGGCAGTTGCTCGTCAGGACTTAGCCTGGCATGGGCACGGTCTGGGGCCCATGGGGCTGCTTCCAGCACCTTTTCCCCACAGACTGGTTCCCAGCAGGATGCTGTTCTGAGCTTACCTGTGCTGGAGGTCATGTCTCACCCTCTGGCACAGGAGCAGGGCTCTGGAGCAAGGTCCCTGATCAGGGCTCCTCTCACCTGCAGGTGGCTTTGACCTTGCAGCAGCTGGGCCAATGCCATGAGCCCCGCAAAAAGCAAAGGTTGCAAAATGCTCTCAGACAGTCTTCTCCCAGCTTGCAGCCACAAAACCCCCATCCTCACTCCTATTCCTCACAGCTCCTAGTCCCCAAAACTTTAGTCCTTCCTGTCTCAGGTGCTCAGCTCCCATCCCCAGGCCCACAGCTCAGGCAGCAGTTCGGATTAAGTACTTCTGTTCCTGGGGCATGAGTAGGCAGGGTGCATTTTGTCCCTTCTGCTCATCCACCTGCAGACACAATGGGAATTGTGTTTTCCTGAAGCTGGGCATGCAATGGGCACCACAGGCATTACGGAAAGTGTGTCCAGATGCACCTGCTCACAGCACGTGATGTATGGAATGCTGGGAGCAGCGTACAGTCCTGGGACCTGGATCCAAGCAGGGACAAGGGGAAATGGTCTAAAGAGAGGACATGGGAGCTGCCAGTGCTGCTTCCCTTTGTGTGGAAGGCAAAGGGGTATGAGGAGGGGAGAAGGAGGTCCCCAGCTGCAGGGGCAGGTTGCCCTATCCCATTCCTGCTGGGACATGTCCCTACTCCCACAGCAATCCCTGGGAGCTGGGAGGAGCTGAAGAGGAAAACTGAGGAGCTCCTGCAGGTGCCAAGGACCAGCACATGGGCAATTGCGGCCCAAACATCCAGGAGAGACAGACACCTTGAGAGTCCTGAGACTCCCAGCCCATCACCTCCTACGTGGTGAGCAGAGAGTGGGGATATAGGGATAGAAGCATATGGGCTGCAGGGTTGTCCCTGCCTGCCAGTGCCTGCACCTCTTCCCCTTCCTGGCAGCCCCAAGGAGGGAGCCTCTGTCAGTACCAGAGCGCGGGGGCTCTCTCGATCAGCCCTTCTGCCCGGGAGCACCCAGGCTGGGGAAAGCCAACCCCTATCATGTTTGTTCCATTGATTTAGCGCCGCGGAGAGGGTTTAATCAGCCTTTAGCCTGCACGCTCCAGCATTAAGAACAAATCCATTAGCCACGAGATAACCACAAAGGGTTGTGCTGAGGCTGGATGAGGTCCCAGCGCCTTCAAGATGCAAATTGGCAATCAAAGATCAAAGCCGCACAGCTCCCTAATTTCTGCTAAAAGGGCTCAGCTATTAACGAGCCCTTTCCCACTGAGCTGTGATCACCCCACTTCACTAGGGCTCCCTATGTGCTGTTGGGTTACACCATCATCCTGACTGGCCTCCTGGCCCCCAGGTCCCCTGAGCTGGCCCTGGGGACGAGGGTGCATCCAGGGCTCAGGCTGTTTGTTTGCATGATGTTTCCTGCAGTTCTGACACACTGGAGTCAAATTCGTGTTGTCAGAGAGAGCAGAGCCCACAGCAGTGTCGGAGGTCAGCGGCTAGAGGGGAGGAGAAGGGGAAGAGGTGGAAGCTTGGATGGAGCAGAGTGGTGGGAGAGCTGTGTGGGGCTGATGTGGTGACTTCAGAGACGGGGAGGATGCTGGCAGGTGGCTACCCCTCCCACTGCTCAGGGATTTAGCCTGGTTCAGCCCCTGCCTGGTTGCACCAGGTGGCTCAGGGCAATCCCTTCTGGCCCCAGGGAAATCAGTGGTGGGGAGCGTGCATGGGGGCAAGCAGCAGGGAGTAGGTGAGGGATCATGTAACAGCAGAGTGTTTTGGAGCCAAGTTCCCCTTTTGAGGGTATTCCTGCTCGTCCCATGTCACCCTGGAGCATGGGGTGCACAAAGCCCTAGTTCCCATAGCCACCCTGCCAGCTTCTGCATGGTGCTGAGTTCAGGCTGCAGGATGCAGTTTTCCCCCCACTCCCCGCCCTGGCCGTCTTGCCTGTGGTGGCTGCACACATGGCTGCCCCAGCAGCCCCGCGAGTCCCAGTCACCCTGCACTATGCAGGAGAGCTGCAAAGCCGCCGAGCTGTGACAGGAGCTGCAATGCCAGCACCGTCAGCAAATCTGTGGCAGCACAGATGTGTGCTCTGCTCAGCATGGTCCAGCTCAGGGACCAGTATCCCCCTGCATCCTGCTGAAATGGTCAGAGAGTGTGTGAGGCACCCTGCAACAGGTGGGCAGGGAACCCATTCAGCCCTGGCAGCAGGGAGCAGAGGGTCATGTCTGACTGTCCTTTTGTCTGGGGACCCACTCTACTGGCAACTGCTCATTGAGGTGCTGCTCATGCCCCTCACAACACCCCCCCAGCGGGCAGCACAGGCTTGCAAGAGCAGCAGGCAGTGAGGTGCTGGCAGCACCTCAGCCAGGGTGACAATAAATCTTATCAGTGCAAACCCATCCGTAGGCAGAAGGATAACCCCCGTGACAACCCAGCAAGAGCAGAGGCTTCATCTGCACCATGTCAGTGCTGTGGATTTACAGATAAATGCCACGGCTGGAGGGACCCCCTCCCCTCCTGCCTAACTCTGTCCCGAGGCTGTGGGAGCTGCCAGGTCCAGGCCGGTGTGTCCCAGCGACAATGGCCACGGTGTGCCTGCTGGGAAGAGCCGGCCTGGTCTGGCACCTGGCAGGGGGACACCTGGCTAGGTGAGGATGGAGGGAACGGGCACATGCAAGACAAGGTGGCATTGCCTTGCCTGCTCTCCTGGCCCTACTCTGTTCTGCACACACCGTCCCATGGAGCCCTGCACCCTCCATAAGCCCATGGGGGCTTGGTCATCGTGCAAGCTGGACCACCGGAGCTCAATGATTGGTAAAGGTGTGACTGAGTGTGTGACACTGGCAGTGTGTCCCCAAGGCCGTGTGACAGCGCCTGGCGCGAGCCAGCATGCTTCGTGGGTGCAGCCTGTGCGCCCATCCCCGCGTGTGCCCCCCCCGCTCCGGCCGGGCAGCGAGGGGTGCGGTGGTGCCAGGAGCGGGGGCTGCTGAGCGGGGCGGCAGGCGGCATCCCTGCCCCGGGCGCCGCTCCTCGGCTCAGCTCCCCCATCTCCCGGCAGCCGTGGGAGCAGTAATGAGATGGAGCAGCAGAAGGACGGCGAGATAAGGCTGCCTGCGCTGCCCCAGCAGATTAAACGCTGGGATTAAGCAGGCGGTGCCAGCTCTGCTGCCTTTTTATCTCGCTGCTTCTCCCCTCTTATTCTCCCGCAGTCGATAGAGAACGGTCTCCGAGCTGTCAGCAAAGGAAATTGCTTGTTAACCCTTTGGGGACGGGCGGCAGAGCTCCCTGTACGGCTGTTTCCAAAGAGAAGCAGTCCCTGGGGGATGCGCTGCTCGCGGAGCCAAGCGGGGATGCGGGGACACTTTCCCGCAGAGCCCCGCATGCGAAGGAGAGCAATACAGGGCCGGGGGTGCCCAGGATCTGCAGCCAAAAGCCACCAGCGCCCAACCAGCACCACGCAGAGGCACTGATGTACTGGGGTTCCTGCGGGGTGAAACAGTCAAAGAGCAGAGGCTGCCTGAGCTCCACAAAGGAGCCCCGGGGACATTGCATACCCCACTTTCGGGTATCCTTGATGTTCCCTGCTTCCCCCAGCCTGCAAGAAGTGAGGGCTCAGTGCTACATCTCTGTGAAGCAGAGGGCTGGGGATCCTTCTCTGGTCCTGAGGACAAGTGGCTCGGGCCAGCTGTGTCTGCACAGTACCGCGCACGGTGCTGGATCTCCTCCAACTGCCCAGGGGAGCCCGCTACCCAAACCCATCATTATTGCTCTCTGTGTATGTGAGTGTTTTGTTGGGTTTGCAGCAGCGAGGCTGAGCTGCAGCCCATCCCAGTGCTTATCCGTAGCGTGCTGTGCTGTGTGCCCGGGAGCTGCGTGCCCGGCGCGGGGGTGTCTGAGGGTGGGAAGCCGGCTGGAGAGCGCCGGAGGGTACACAGAGTGATGGCAGGATTGCTGCTCAGCACAGTCCAAACCCAAGCTAGGGAGTGCGTTAGCAGCTCGACAAGCTCGTTCTGGCATGTTTGGGGGTGCAGCTTTGGTGCAATCTTTCCCGTGGGGACCCTGAGCACCTCCTGAAGCAGAAGGCAGAAATACGGGGCAGAAACCTTCTGAAGCTCCAGCATCCCACTCATGTACTAAGGCAGAGACCAGGGTAGGTAGGCAGCATGCTCAGCAGCTCAGAGGGATTTTCCGGCTGCCAGCAGGATGAAGTGGACTTTCTCAGCCCCTGCCCCCTCATATCACTGCTCCTGCCCGCCCTCCCCGTCGCATCCCTGCGCTGCACTGCAGCATGCCTTTGCCACTGGCACTTCATCTTCTGCAACTCCCTTAGTGTTGGCTCCTTCACCTGCCCAGGCGTCCCTTTTGGTGGACACTTGAAAATGAAAACAAACCGTATGAAAGCACAAGCTTTCGGGAGATCTGCAGGGAGCAGATTAGCCCCGACTGGGGCAGTGGTCCCGACCGGCTTGGGATGCTGCCCCACGGCTGCTGTGGAATGAGGGCGAGAGCAGTGTGCGAGCCCTGGGCAGCCAGAGCTGAGGAGCTGGAGCTGATGCTGTGCCGGGCAGCCGGGCTGCGCAGGCAGGCAGAGCCTGAATCGGGAGAGGAAACCAGAAGCGATTGGCACATGAAGGCTGGCAGGCTGGAGGCTGCGAGGGGATAGGATTGCTGTTTATAAATACATCAAGGGAGTAAACACAAGGGAGGGAAGAGAGCTATTTAAGCTAAGGGACAATCCTGGCATGAGAACAAATGGTAAAAACTGGCCGTGAATAAATTTAGGTTGGAAATGAGTGAGATTGTGGGACCAATTCCCCCCAGGAGCAGCAGGAGTAGAAAGCACAACTATGTGATGGCACTTTCTCTTCTCCCAGAGGCTGTCATGTGTGTGCAGTGTGCTGCCATGCCTGTGCAGTGAAGTCTAGAGGTGAGGAGCTGGGGTTCCCAGCTACACCCCTCTGTGTCACAGCCACCCTGGCTCCATGTGGCATGGGGAGCACAGCTCTCTCCAGCTTCTGGCTTGGCAAGTGCAGGACTCCTGGGACAATGGCTTGCAGGGAGAGGTCTTTCTCTGGCACACGAGTTGGGCATGCTGTCACAGATGCTGATCCGGAAAGCTGGATGATGCCAGTGTCCCCCTGCTTTAATAGTCACTGGCAGCGCTGGGGCAGATACACTGGGAAGGTGTCCTTGCCCATGTGCACAGTGCATCCCTCTGCCTTGCATTGCATCCCTATGCTCCTGACCAACCAGGAGCAGGAAGCCCTGGTCTAGATCCTGCCCATTCCCGGGGACGTGGGTTACACACTGTCCCTGATGCAGCAGCCTGACCTGCATGCCCTGCCCAGTGCTGGGGCTCGGGTGTCTCCTACTGCTCTGCCTGGCCAGCGGCACAGCCTGCAGCACAGCTGAGCAATTGGTATTCCAGCAGCGAGCCTGCTTGGCATGAAAGGGGCTCTGCCAGCCCCACACGCCCACATCTCCACTGCTGGCTCAGGCTTAGCCAAGGGGACTCAGCTGGCAAAGGATGTCCTGTAGCACAGAGAGAGGCACAGCTGCAGTGGCAGGAGGGGTCCTGGCCTTTCTGGGATATGTCTTCAGCAACCTCTGGCCCCCTTGCCCCACACTGTTTTCCCTCTTCCTTTGGAGGCAGGTCAGGGAGCTGCAGGAGATATTACAAAGCTTAGACCTTCACAGGATAGGGGAAGCCCAAACCATCACTTGCGTGTGCTGTGCCAAAGGTGCCCTGCTCTGCTTGGGCTGAGGATGCAGAGCCTGGTGCCCCACCGAGGCAGCAGCCCCAGCCCCCATATGCAGGGCTGTGTCCTGCAGGAGCCATCCCAGCAGCTCTGTGTGGGGCAGGGAGCTGCACTGAGGGGCTGATAGTGTGGGAGATGGTTGTGCTACTGCCAGAGCTGGGGTCGAGCCAAACTGGCACCATTCCCCAAATCCTCCTGGGAGCAGAGAAAGGAAATGGTGCGACCATGCGTGAGAAGGGACGTTTGCAGTGGCAAAAACATCCCACTGGCTCAGAAAATTGCTGCAGAATCGGGCTTGAAATGAGTTGAAATTGCTGAATCCAAGCGGATCTCATATCCCGGGCAGTTGTAATGCTGGCGTCAGCGCTGCAGCTTCCCTCCCGGAGCACCCAGGCGGGGCCTGGCTGTGCTGTGCGGAGGGAGAGGGATGTTGGGGATGGGGGGCTGCCACGGGGGGCCTCTGGCATGGTGAGGGGCTCCAGCAGAGCTGGGATCTGGGGCTGGGATGGCCACAGTGGGGGGCAGGAGCAGAGCAGGAGGCAGGGTACGTGGGTGTGCCATTGCCCCAGCTCCTGTGCCATGTCTCCTTCTCCAGGAGCATCCAGCTGCCTCCAGCTGCCTGCACTCAGGAAGCAGCATTTCCAGTTTTGGAGGCTGCTTTCCTTTATGCCACAGCCTTGCCCGTGCTAATTTGCTCTCTGTGTGCGGGTACCTGGAAATCACCATCAAGGTTACCCCTGGGCTGGCATCGCCACCAAGTCGAGGGTGGGCAGCGCTCTGGTGTTTTCCCATCCCTGTCCCCATCCCCATTATGTCCCAATGATGACTGTTCTCAGGGGTGCTTCTAGGCTGGGGTGATCGCTCCTGTGTGGTGCGCCCATGCCCAGGGCCTGCCCATCAGCTGCATGTCCCAGTGGGGATGTGGGAGCAGGGCCGGATGTCCCAGCAGGTATGTGGGAAGAGCTGACTGTCCCAGTGGGGATGTGGGAGCAGGGCTGGGTGCCCCAGGCATGCAGGAGCAGGACCCCATGGCACCGCACATGTCGCAGCTCGTTCCCCTCACATGAAAACGTTTGTCTGGAAGCTTAGTGCGGCCTCTTGTCTCCTCAGAGCAATCAGGATTTGTCACTGCTTGCAATGTTTAACGTCGTCTTCCAGAGGCTAAATACTGTGGGGAGCCGTGTAAGCTGCGGAAATACCTGCGTGAGCTGGGATCAGCCCGAGGCTAGCACAGTGGACTGGCAGCACTGGGGATGGGGGACTGGGAATGCATGATGTTGGTCCTCATGCCCCCAGTGCTCACAGGTGGGCTGCCATGAGCCAGGGTGAGGATGCTGGGGGTCAGCACCTTGCTCCCATAAGGCTCCCTACAGCAGGGGGGCTGGGAGGCAAGTCTCAGGGGCATGGAGGGCACTTGGAGGGCCCCAGAACTGTGCAGGGTGGGGAAAAAGATTCCAGGGTCCCCAGCAGTATCTAACGGGGATCTGCCTGCCGAGGCACAGGCAGCTATTTCTGTCAAGGTCAGAGTGTCTCCATGGGAGAGAGAGAAAAATGAGGGATTGTGTCAAGAAATTACCTCCCTAATGGGGTCTCCCCTGCATGCGAGCATGGTGTGGGGATGCCACCATGCACTGGCTGAGCAAGGAGACCGGCATGTGACACGGGAATGCTGCCTCTCCGGTCCAAAGGCTGCAACACTCATGGGTGCCCAGCAGGCAGAGCCGGGTGCCCAAAGGGCCCATGCCCCAGTTGCTATCCTTGGCTGGACATGTGTGCTACAGTCCTGGAAGGTGTTTTTCTGGGTCAGCTGCGGGGAGAAAATCATGTTCCTTGTGCAGGCAGGCTCTCCTCTGCTCTTCTTCCTCCTCCTTCTCCTTGTGCACTCCCTGTTATCTAATTGGATTTGTCATGCTGGAAAGGCAAAGCCCTTCAGGACTGTGCTGTGCTCTCTCCAGTGCGATTTCACAGCTGGCCTCGGCACCCCAGTAGCCGACAAGTGAGTAACTCAGCTGGATGCCACGGGCACCCCTGCTCTCCCCATGCTCACCCACAGCAGTGCCCACCTGGCTGGAACACGGCCGCCACCACAGCTGGACCTCCTCCAATCCTGCCCAACACTGGTCCCTGTCCCTAAGCTCTGTCCCCACGTGCCCCAACCCCTGCATCCCATCCCCATCCCTCACCCCGCTCCAGGGTGATTGCCATGCCGCCCGGAGATGTCTGAACTGACACGAGATGGAAGCGTTCACAGAAATGACATTTTCTCCAGCCTGGGGAGCTTATCCTCCGTTTAAAGAAAACTAATATAGAAGCTGCCCTGGTGTGCCGGGGCTGATGGTATCAGGCTGGCAGCCGCCGGCGCTCACAGCCGCGATAAATCTCAGAAAGGAGCCTAACCGGCTCCAGCCGCCCCGCAGAGAGGGGCTGAGCCGTGTCCTGGCGGTGCTGCGGGGATACAGCGGCATCAGGGGACAGCTCAGGGCGGCTATGGTGGGGTGACCCACAGGGTCCCGAGGATGCAGGGAGCGGGGAGCCGCGGTAGGAATGGTGCCAGCGCTGAACTCGGCGGATGGCCTACAGCAGGAGCCAGAGAGCTCAGCGGCGGCCCGGTCCGGCTCGGGGGCTCCCCCGGGGCTGGGGGCCAGGCCAGGCCGGGCGGGGCCGGGGCGGGCGCGGGCCCGGGGGCGGCGGTGGGCGCGGTGAGGCCGAGCGCGGGGCCTTGCTGCCCCCTACCGGGCAGCGCCCGCCCAGCACCCGCCGCCCGGCGCCGCAGGGCAGGGCCTGAGAGGGACGGGGTGCCCGGTCCTGCCGCCCTGGGCGCTGCCCGCTGTCTCCGCTCGCCGCCCTCGGTGCCTGTCCTGTTGCTGACCTGCCTGACGTCTTCCCGTACCTGTAACCAAGCTGCCAGATGGGATACCGGCCGTGTCTTCATCATGGCTGTAGTTACATGTTGCTCAGGCATCAAGGCCTGCGGCAGGGATGGTGCTGGGGAGTCACTGCTGAGGTGATCAGGAGATCCCTTTGTTCCAATCCCTCGTGCCACCACTGGCCTTTTCGTGCCTTGATGCAATGGAGCTCAAGGATGCTGCTCTTGACAGGGCCTAGCAGCCCTGACTTGTCCTGGGGTTGTGGAGGCTGAGGGACACCCCGCTCCCCATGCCAGCCCATGCTGGGTGAGTGCTGAAGGCGGGTGCCTGGAAGCAGCAGCAGCAGCAGGAGATGAGAGGCTGAGGAGAGCGCGGTGCTGAGCTTTGAAGGCACCTGACAGGCTGTCGGGGCGCTGCCAGCCACGCTGACAGCCGGGTACAGACACCCCCCCACCGCTGCTGCACTCTGATCACAGCCTCACCGTCACTTCAAAGCGCCCGCCAGGTGCAGGGGGGTTCCCATGCAGCCTCCCACCCCATGGTTCCACTCCTCCTGACCCAGGGTCTTGCTTCTCCTGCCCCACATGACTCAGATGCACTGAGGTCCCCAGCTCCAGGGACATGGATACCAAGGTACAAGGTAGACATGGTCCCAAGCAGCACTGGCAGTAGGTGATGGCCCCCCAGGGCTGTCACTGTCCTGCCTCTGTGGGGCAGGGTCCCCAGCTGCAGAGCAGACACAGCTGGGGACCCTGGAGGTCCAGGCAGGGTTTCATGGTGGCTACAGTGAAATGCATGGCAAGGGACAAGAAGGAAGAGCTGAGGCACAACATTCCTAGGCACAGGGTTCACACAGTGTTCCTGAGACAGGTCATCACTATCCAGACAAAGATGCCCACCATGCCAGGACCCTGGGGGCTGCCAGATCAATTTACCTGGGGTAAGACAACACACACCCCTATCCCAGCCCTGCTCTAGGAGGAATTTTCCATTCCCGAATGGAGGTTGGGGAAAGGCGTGTTTGTAGCAACCCCTTCCTGTCCCTCCCCTCACCCATCACCAAAGCAGCTCAGGAAGGCGTCTGCCTTGTTTGTCTCCAGGAGGGTGCAGAGCAAAAGCCTCACAGGAGGGAGAGATCCCTGGAGGGGACCAGGGACCCTGGGCAGCCTCAGGGGCAGCCTGCAGCCCACTTTCCAGAGGAGCCACTCTGCACGCAGCCATGCCGCTGCCCCTTGCCTGCTGTCAGGACGGGGAAGTTCTGACACCACCCCAGGACAGCAGCGCGGCCCAGCTCGTTGTTGGCATCCTGCGAGCCACCCGGATCCCCGGGCTGCACTACATGTGCACCCGGCCGCAGTCCCGCCTGCGCCGCCTTCTCTGGAGCCTGGCCTTCCTGGCCTCCGCCGGGCTGCTGGCCACCGGCGCTGCCGACCGCCTGCACCACCTGCTCTCGCGCCCCGTGCACACCCGCGCACGCCTCGCCTGGGCACCCCAGCTCCGCTTCCCGGCTGTCACCCTCTGCAACCCCAACCGGGCACGCTTCCTGCACCTCACCAAGCCCGACCTCTACTCGGTGGGAGAGTGGCTGGGGCTGGCCAGGGAGAACCACTCGCTGGTGCCCGAGATGCTGGCCGTGCTGGGGGAGGACCAGCGTGCCTGGCTGACGCGTCTGGCCAACTACTCACGCTTCCTGCCGCCCCGCCGCTCCGAGCGCACCATGCAGAGCTTCTTTCACCGCCTGGGCCACCAGATCGAGGACATGCTGGTGAAGTGTCGCTTTCAGGGAGAGCGCTGTGGGCCTCAGCACTTCACTCCTGTGAGTTCCCTCCGAGAAGGAGCAGGACAGCTGGGCTGTCCCATGGGTACGGGGAACGATGCTTCACCCCCACCCCAGCAAGGGTGGAGGGGTGGTGGAGCGGGGAGTGAGGCTGAGATGAGCCTTTCCAAGGGTCATGCAAGACTGTACCTCCCTTCCACCACCTCCATGGAACTGGAAAGGAGTTTCTGGACCTCGTCCTGCTTGCAGAATACTCGGTCAGATCCCTGCCTGCTCCCTTACACCTGCTCTCTCCATCCCCAGGTCTACACACGCTATGGTAAGTGCTACACCTTCAATGGGGACCGGAGGAATCCACGTGTGACCCGCCAAGGTGGCATGGGCAACGGGCTGGAGATCATGCTGGACATCCAGCAGGAAGAGTACCTGCCCATCTGGAGAGAAACCAGTAAGTGGGGCTATGGCTCAGGCAAGGCACAGGTGAGGGGTACTAGGAGGGAGGGTTGCTGGGCAAGCAGAGCACCCTGTGAGGGTACTACGGGTCAAGCAGGGCACCAGAGGGGTGCGGGTGCTGGGTCAGTGCAGGCATGCAGCACCTCTGTCCTTCTTCCACAGATGAGACATCATTTGAAGCTGGCATCCGGGTCCAGATCCACAGCCAGGACGAGCCACCCTATATCCATCAGCTGGGCTTTGGTGTCTCACCTGGCTTCCAGACCTTTGTGTCCTGCCAGGAGCAGCGGGTAAGGCAAGATGCTCCACAGCCCCCAGGGAGGTGCCTGTGGGCACTCAGCCCAGCACAGCCCTGCAGCGATGCCCTTCCCACCCCGACAGCTCACCTACCTGCCGCAGCCGTGGGGGAACTGCCGGGCCAGCATGCAGGGGGAGCAGATGCTGCCTGGCTATGACACCTACAGCATCGCTGCCTGCCGCCTCCAGTGTGAGAAGGAGGCCGTGGTGCAGAGCTGCCACTGCCGCATGGTCCATATGCCAGGTGAGGGGTGTGCATGATGGTGTGAGGGGCACCCCCCTGCCCCAACAGGCCTGCTGGGGTTGCCCCAACTCCCTGCAGTCTGCATCCAAAGATCACCTCTGCCCCAACACTCTACACCCAAGGATTCCCCTGGCTCCATCCCTCTCCACCCAGGGATCACCCCATCCTCTCCACACTCTGGGTCAACCTGTGTCCTACCCTCCTTACACCACAGGTCAGCCCCTTCCCTGTCTGCCTTGTGCCTGGGCCGCATCTGCCCCAGCCAACCTGCACCCAAGGGTCACTCATCCTCATTCCCTCTGCACCCTGCCCCACTTCCTCTGAGGGAGTGAGTAAAGAGTGGGGGGCAGAACCTGGCTGGACTCCCACCCTCCCAACCAGCTGTTTCTCCACAGGCAATGAGTCCATCTGCTCCCCTAATGTGTACATCGAGTGTGCTGACCACACACTGGGTAGGTGTTGGCAGTGGGTGGGCATCTAGGGGCCAGCTGAGTGCCCCAGGGAGGGGTCTGGAGACTGGCTGTGCCAATGGGTGTCTGCCCCCAGATGCAGCAGTGGAGGACAGCCATGAGCGCTGCAGCTGCCCCACACCGTGCAACCTGACACGCTATGGCAAGGAGATCTCCATGGTCCGCATCCCCAACAAGGGCTCCGCTCGCTACCTCGCCCGCAAGTACAACAAGAATGAGACCTACATTCGGTGAGTTGCCAGTGCTGGGGTATTCCAGGGGCTGGGCAGGGGGCTGGGGACCTGGGCAACTTCCGCGCCACTCCTGGTAGCATGCAGAGACAGGGTCCTGGCATACTCGGTCCCTGCAGCATCTTTTGCCCAGGGGTGTTGCCACTAGAGCTTCTCCCCAACTTCTCCACGTCTTCCCAGCCCTCCTGCCAGCACCTGCCCACCCCACTGTCTCTCCTGGCCTGGGACATGCCCCATCCATGTCCCCACTGCACTAGCCTGAATAATTCATGAGGGCCCTGGGAGCACCTGGGAGCTGGGGGGCTGGGGGACAGGGGAGGTTTGTGGGCAGTGGTGTAGGAGGGTTGGTTACCAGCCCTCTTTGCTGAGCACAATGGTGTCCCCACAGGGAGAACTTCCTGGTGCTGGACATCTTCTTTGAGGCACTTAACTATGAAGCCATTGAGCAGAAGAAAGCCTATGACCTTGCTGGGCTTCTCGGTGACTCCCCTCGCCTTCCTGTGGGGCCCTAAGGCGCGGAGTTCTGGGTCCCAGCCCTGGGAATATGTGGGTCTGGTGGGGGAGGGATCACACAGAGCAGCAGCCAGCCACAGGCTGGCTGAACGGTGAATGCTGCTGACTGTCCCCTATCCCGCATGTCCCCCGCTCTCGCTGTCCTGCTGCCCCTGCCCCCATGACTGCTCTGTCCCCCACCATCCGGCATCCCTGGCACTGCACGCTGCCCTGCTGGCCCACCCCAGGCTTCCTGTGGGCTGCACAGTGTCTCCTGGTGACCATCTTCCCCTCCTCCTCCCCAGGGGACATCGGGGGGCAGATGGGCCTGTTCATCGGTGCCAGCATCCTCACCATCTTGGAGATCCTGGACTACATCTATGAGGTGTGCTTAGCCTTCAGGGATGTGTCTCAGCAGTGGGTGCAGAGACAGACTTCCTGGGGAGGGCCTAAAATGCGTGGCCACCCCAGAGGGCTATTACAGCCCCCAAATTGGGGAACACCCAGACGAAGGCAGTGGGAGGAGAAAAGGTCCCCCAGCATTCCTCAGTGACCTGAGGACAGTGAGGGTGGTGGGCAGAGGTACTGTCCCACTGTCCCTGGGTGAGCAGGGGAGCGGGCATCAGTTCCGTGTAGACTGGGGTGTCCACGCACAGGGTGTTACCTGTGTTCAGGTCTGGGTCTGACCCCCCCATCTGCACCCAGGTGATCCGAGATAAGGTGAGCCGGGTCCTGCGACGCTCCAGGCCACCTCTGAAGAAGCCCTCGGGCAGCATCGCCACACTGGGACTGGAGGAAATGAAGGACCAGGTACCACTGCAGGGCTGGACTGCCTGGAGGCTGCGAGGACAGGGCCTGGGCACATGTCTGCAGCTACGCCAGGGTGAAGGGACATCGTCCCAAGATTGAGGGATGAGATGTGGCTCTTCATTTGGTGCCTTCAGGCTGCAGAGTCAGGGCAGTCCCAGGGAGGCAGGGAGCTGGGTGCTCGCGGGGGAGCTCCTGTGGACGGGCTGTGCTGGGTGGGAGGACTCGGGAGGTGGCAGGGTGCATGGAGTCTGTACCCACCCTATTGACTGCCATCCCCACAGAGCCCCTGTGAGACACTGGGCCGGCACGTGGAGGGCGCCTACAACGCGGGCATCCTGCCCAACCACCACCACCGCCACCACTACCCTCACCAGGGAGTCTTCGAGGACTTCGCCTGCTAGGCAAGATTGGGACTGGGGGGCAGCCCCCTGCCACCCCCCTCCCCAGCGTTCGCATGGAGAGGGACTGCAGCACTGGGTGTGGTGGGCACAGGCCCCTGCCTCCCCCACCCCACTCCCAGGACCAGCCACACCGTTTGCCCCCAGTGATGCCACTGGAGCTGCCTCAGCACCGGCATTGGAGCAGCTCCCCGGCCCTTTTGCCTGTCCCCTCTGCTTGCCCCTAGCACGTGGGCTCAGCCCAGTTTCAAGCACACAGCATGGAGGGGGATGGGCATGCCGGGGGGTTTGGGGGAGCAGCAGGTGTGGGCCAGAGAGGCCCCGGTGCTGCAGAGCATGAAGGGGGTAAGCTGAGGTTCCTGTGAGTCCCTCCAAACCCTCTCCTGCTGACCATTCCTGGGTGGTGGTCTCTGCCCTGCACGGTTTTCCCCAGGAGAGAGACATGCCTGGAACAGCTTCCTTCTGCCCAGGAACCACTTCCCCCCCTTCCTGCTGCAGGACAGGGCAGCATTGCAGGGCACCCCTCTGAGTAGCATGGCCCCCGTGGCCAGCCCAGGGACATCCCAGCTGCAGCCACACCTGCATGGCACCACCCTGACCCCTGGCACCACCACCACTGTGACACCCCCCCAAACATCTGCCCACCCTTGCCCAACCTCATGCAGCCTCTCAGGGCTGCAGCCCCTCCATCACTGTTCCCAGCCAGACCCCTGCACTGTGACTCCCCCTGCCACTCCAGTGTTGGCCCCAAATAACCCACAGTCATTTCAGGACTGCAAACCTACTGCCTCCCCTGTCTCCTGCCCCAGTCCATTGTGAACCCATCCTCTCCTTGCCCAGGTATTGCCCAAGTGGCTCATCCCTTGGTGTAGCTGCCTGGCACAGCCCAGGCAGCGTGGTGGGTCCTGCCCTCCCTCCCCTGCCTGTCGCTGCTCTTTTGCACCGTGCACGTACCCCTTGCCAAGCTCCCAGCCCCGGGTGCTGAGCACCCGCTGTGCCTCCCCCAGACTGTACATGGTTAGGAGGGTGCTCCATGCCTAGCACTGCCCGGACAGCCACAGTCCAACCCGCTGGCCGGAGCCTTGGCCACTACTGGTGCCCACAGTCCTTCTGCCTGCCCTGAGATGGCGGGACCCACGGCAGGACGCATGGCAGGACCCACAGCACTCCCCCTGTCCTGTTGTACATTGCCTCCACCCCCTCCACTGTAGCAGCAGACACCAGCGCAGGGCAAACTGCCCCAAAATATCTCAGGAGGGGGGGCGAGCTGGCAAAGCCCCCCTCAACACACACACTTGGCAGAGGGGGACCCCAGGGCAGGAATTTGGGACCTCTGGGGAAGGCTGGGGTTGAGCCAGGCAGCCTCTGGCCCTGCTGGTTTGGTCCCCATCCCTGGTGTCCACAGATGGAACATGGCCATGCTGTGCCGTGCCCAAAGCCATAGATGCAGGAGGAGCCATCATCCTTGCAGCCCTCAAGGCCCCACACATGGGAGGCGCAGGGTAGGGACCAGGGCACCAGCAGCCCTGGCTCTGGGTATGCATGGTCCAACAGCTCCCCCAAAGTATGCACCCACATGTAAGCATGTTTCCCGTGGGTGCAAGCACCCAACTGTGTGGTATTCCATGTCCCCCTGCGTGGGGGGACGCACAGCAAGCTTCCTGGCAGGGCAGCCGTACTGGTGCTCCCTGGGGAGCCCTCCAGAGCACCCCATGCTAGCTCCCCATGGGGTTCCCATACGCCAACCTGCAAGCAGGAGGGTCCCCAAAGGGGTGCCACATGTTAGCCCAGGAACGTGCCACAGCCATGCCAGCCAGCCTTACACCAAGGTCTTCTGCGGCAAGTGGGGGTGCAGGATGTGACCCCTCCCTGCCAGCTGAAGCAGTGGGCCCTGAGGGGGGTGGGCATGGGCACCACGGTGGGAGGGCCAGCACAAACCGCCCTCGTGCTGGTGAACATGAGAGATGTGCGTCAATGTTTTATAAATGTACAAATGCTCCCCTAATAAAGAGGCACAAGTAGGTCCAGAGATGCCTGCGAGGACTGATGGGGCACAGAGATGGGTGAGACACCACCCTACAGGAGAGGTGGTGGTGGGACCCAGGGAACACTTTACAGCCCTGTGCTCATGTGCAAGGGGTGCAGGGTGAAACAAACAGGGTGGGTGGAGGGGAAGGGGGGCCCTGCTGGGGCTCTCCCTGGCAGAGGTGCTCCTCCTGCTTCTGCCTTCTCCAGACCTTTCTCCATGTGGCCCCGCTACCCTGCAGCACAAAGAGGACATGGTAGGAAAGAGAAGCTGACCTCTTGGTGAAGGCTGCCAGCACCAGGCACCACAGGTTTCCCTCTAAACCAGTGAGGGCTGAAAACTCCTGAGTTAACTGGGTGCAGCTGGGACACACGGCCACATCCCACAGCTCACACCATGCCCTGTGAGAAGAGCACTGAGGTTGGATGCTAAAGGGAAAAGCAGAGAAATAGCTACATCCTCCACATCTTTTTATCACCAAGAGGATTGGGTCCCTTTGGAATGAGACTGTCCCTGCCACCAGATTCTGACCATCTGCCCCTCCAGGATGCCCCATCACTTCACCCACACCAAGATGGTAACTGGGAGCTCATGGTGCCTCCTGCTCTACAGTGAAGATGTGTCACAGGAGCTGGCAGAGCAGGATTGCGTGGTGAGCCCACAAAATCCTTCCCCAGCACATCCTCCAGCTCCTTCAGCATCATGCACAGGAGTGAAGCACAGCAGAAGGAAAGGCTGAGCTTCATACATGGCCCATCCCGGCTTCTATGCTAATAAGGTGGCCTCAGGACCATTCCCAGGAGCCCTGTAGTGATGACCTGGTGAAGATTTGACATATCTTTTTCTCTGTTGCTCTCAGCGCCTCTGTTCTTTAATTTGACAACTTCCAGGTGCTATCTGGAAGTGACAGCTCCTGTAGTGTCTCCCACTTCTCCAAACAGGACAGGCAGATGAAGTGAACCCAGCACCACATCCCGCCTGTGGCATGCCTTATGTCCCAGTGCAGATGGCACTGGGCTGAGGAGGGCCAGTGGGACAACCCTGGTTTAGCACCCCAGGGTCAACCACAAACCCCAGTGCTGTGGCCCCCGGGTGCCCCCTCCCACGCTGTGCCTGTTCAAGGGCCACCAGGGGCTTGGTCCTCCTCAGAGATGGAGCTGCTGCCACCTGGGGCTCACCCAGCACAGCGCTGCTTGAAACACCTGTAATGAGCCGCATGAAATAGCTGAGGCATAATTAGAAGGGGATCCACTACAGTGAAACAGGCCCTTAATTTTAATGAGCACAGCCCTCTGGACAGATGCCAAGTACCGGATCACAGCAGGACCGGCTGTGCTGGCGACAGTTTCTGTCACCGTAGAGGTGACAACCCCAGAAGACACAGCTCCTGTGGTGTCAGTCCCAGGGAGTAGGCACCAGGATGGAGAAGGCAGTGAGGATCTCTTCTGTCTATGGGGTAGGCATCTCCTGTGGGCACTTTCCAACGTGCCTCCACTGCCATGAACAATAATTACAGCTGTTCCCATAGAAAAGCTGCATTTCAAATAAAACCAAACCATCCAGCTTAGGAGCAGAGGGTTTGGAAATAAGCCCCGAAATGCAATGGGACATGTGGTCTCACTGCTGTCACTTCCTCCCCAAGCATCTCCTGCCTGGAGAGGCTGACGGTGACAGGCAACACCTGGAGAAAGGAGTGACTCTCAGCATGTCTGTATGATGTGCAAATGCCAGGCTCACTGCTTTGCTCTTAGATCATTTTGCCCATGACGCCCTTGCTGGAAAAATGGACTGGTGGTGCCAATCAGTCAGGCCAGGCAAGGGACACCTGGCACCCACTTTCCAGCACTCAGCCCCTGACAGCAGGCAAGCACACTGGAAAAACCAAGGAGACAATTAAAATCTAAGTCCAAGCAAGCTGCCTGCCTCTTCCCCCAGTGCCAGAGCTTCAGGGTCTTGCATTCTGCCAATGCTGGGGTGGTGTGGCCCCAGAGGGGACATCCCTGGGCATAGCCAGATATGTTGACACCTCATGGAAGGAAACCCCTGAAGGCAGGCACACACTGACAGCAGCTCTGCCTGCACCTACTGCACCTGCTTTCCTTCTTCATTGAAATTCTCTGATTTCCCTGAGCTTGGCCAGAGAAAACCCCAACCAAAGCCTCTCACGCCCTTCAGAGGGGCACAGAAGTATGTTGGGCATCCAAGGCACTGGATGCAGGCACACCCTGGCACCTTCCTGTCTGCTCCTCCTCAAGCAGAGCAGCTTCTTCTGCCATCACTTAGAGAGACGAGGAAATGTTTGCTGGAGTTGGGTCCTGGCCTGTGGTTGGTAGAGCTGCTCCTGCAGGACCGGCAGTGAGGCACCACTGGCCCCTTCCCAATGAAAGCACAAGGAAGAAAAGGCATTGCACTTCCCCTTGCCCTCCAGCCCTTTCCTGGCATGGCTGTAATTCCCATATCCTCCCAAAGGTCAGCCATCAAACTGATTAATATTGCTGGGGCTGAAGTAGCTTTGCCGTGGAGTTTAGCACAGCCTGAAGTGACCCAAGCAGGGCTAGAGAAGCAGGTTTAGCCTTCCCTGCTCACAGGCTCACTGTTGTGTTTGCAGACACAGGAAAACAAACCAGGGTGGGGGGAGAACAGCAGTAGCTTGTGTTTTCGCCAGTTTGAGTCCCTTTCCTTGCCGCAGTGCAGAAATGAGAGGGGACGCATGAGGGGAGACAGGGGCCCACTGCATTCAGACATTCCCTCTTGTGCTTCAGAGTGCTCTGAACCACCCCTTCACCCTCTCTTTGGAAAAACTTGCCAAGAGGAAGTTGCTCTGCCTCTCTTGATGGCTGTGGTGAGCCAGTAACACTTAGAAAATTTCTGCAAGGGAAGCAGAAGTCTACAAGGCAGGAGATGAGTTTTCTCCTGCCTCGTTGGTAAAATTGACCTTTCACTGCCCTGCCTCCACAACTGGAGAAGCGCCAAAATGCACAACGTACCGGTCAAACCTGAAGAGGGATCCCAGAATGTCTCTGTTTGCTCAGCCGCCCACATCAGTACCCAGGGCTGCTCCTCCCACCCCTTTCAAAGGTGTCACTGTCCCGGTCTGGCACCCTGCCTGCACCTGCCAGCCCTACGAGGGCAGGAGAAGGGCAGAGCACAGCTGTGCCCATGTCCCCATTGTCACAGGTCTCTGCATCCTTCTTTGGGGTTTCATCATGTTTTAATGCTGCACATAACCTGGAAAACACTAGAACAGTTTCAAACCCTGCCAGCTCCCTTGAAGTAACAACTGTGGTGGGAGTGCCACAAGCACTGTCATTTCCTCATACATGTGTCAGAGCAGGGAGGCTCTGCTGGTATTGATAGTGCAGAGCGTTAAGTATGCAAATACCTCTAACTCGGTCTGGGCAAACAGTAGTGAGGCAAGAGCAACTTTATCTAGACAGTCTCATTATAATTAAATGACAATTCTGGGTTTCTTTTCACAGCCAACTTGATTTAAAGCCACTTTATTACCATTTGGATACTCTTGTAATGCTTAATCACATCTTAGGACTTGGTCTGCTTTTCAGAGGATAAATGTATCTGTAACACACCTGCATCTGCCTCCCTCCCTCTGTCCCAGTTTTCCACTTAAAGGGAATTAAGGATGTGCTCAGGGAAGATCAAAAATAGAAATACTCAGTACAAGCTAACAGTTACTCTCTGAAATAAAATTATATTTAAACATATACACTCCAACACCATGGCTACAGAGACTAGAGCAGGAAGAGATGAATGAGGTATCTTTGGAAAAGGCATACCACACAGCCCAGGGGCTCTCCATGAGCTTTGCTGAGCACTAGCAGCCTTGGTAAGTAATAGCAAGTAGGTTCAGTTAATTTTCTTGGGGGTGTCTCTTTGATACATGTACTTCATGAAGCAGTAAAACACGATGGGTAAAGGACTGGTGGGAAGAGCACATGGAGTCATGAAAATCATGCCTGGAGCAGGCAGCATGGGCAGGGAACAGTCCCCACACCTCATAATGCAAATAGGAGCTGTAGGTGATGAAAACAGTCCAGGACAGGACTACAGTGCTCTGCCCAACTCAGAACTGGAAAACACAAGTGCTGAGAAGCCCTGAGATATAAAACAGCCCAAAAAAGGGTGAAAGCAATGCAGAGAGGGCAGATCCAGCACTAGCAATCCAACACAGGGCTCAGGTCCAGTGTCTGGCCTGGGAGTTTCCTTCAGAGCTGATCCCAGATCCTGGAGGGCAGAGTTCAGCTCACTTGAGCAGCTTACTCAGGTAAAGGATGTTGCAGGTGCTTGGGGAAAGAAGCATCTCTGTAAGGAATCTGTCCTGCCAGCTGCAGACAGAATTTATACAAGCAGCCAGCACCTACCACCACACAGACCCCCAGCAGAACACCCACAGGTGCCTCATGAAAGAATCAGCCGGACCCACCGCTACATCTCTCCATTTTATTAGTGTAAATGCACCCCATCCCCCTCGGTCCCCCCCCCCATTAAATACAAAGCAGGAGCAGAGAGCGGCTCCTCAGTCGCTTTCTCCTTAGGAGATGCACAGCCAAACCCTCTGCCATGCCCATCAGTGTCGGGCACAATATCCCTCGACCCTGAGGGCAGCCCCACAGTGGGGAAGGATCCCACCTCTGTCAGGAGGCTCTCGTCTGAGGGCTGTGACCTCCGACATCCTATCAATACTGCGAAGGCCGAAATGGCCTGGGTCATGGTTCCCATGGGGAGCAGCTCACGGTACGTGAAATCAGCAGGATTCCCTCTGGCACTCCCTACACCCACCAGCCCCAGGGGCCAAGTTCCTCACACCCCAACCAGCCAGGAGCACTCCAGCTCATTGCCAAGTGGCAAAACCCCAAAACCAACATCCTTATTGCTCTTTTGGGATGGGATGTATCCCATTCCACTGTCCAAGCTTGTGGCAGGTACAGGGACATGTCCCTCCCTGTAAACCAGGCCAATGCTCCAAAGGAGCGAGGGGCACAGTCCTGTCCCAGGACAGTGGGGGAACTATGAGGGATCACTCCAGGCCCTGTGGCAGTCACGGCCCTGCAGCAGGGGGACTTTGGGCTCTACATTCCCCCAGCTGAGGGGGAACAGCAAGAGAGGGCAGCCCATCTCCCCAGTGCTCAGCAGCAGGGCCAGGACAGAGGGATGGGACCAGCAGCCAGCAGCTCTGGATGAGGAGCCAGGCATTCCAGCCTGCAGCTCAGTGACTCTGATCCCATCTTGCTGTGGGGTCTGCACAGCCGTGGCCACTTGAGAAAGACCCAGGCACCCTGGGCTGGCAGACCCCGGCCTGGGCAGTCCCAGTGGGGCAAGTCACAGGCTCGGACACCAGCAATCCCCCTGCAGCCGCTGGAGAAGGAAGACAGATTTGGGCAGCAGAAGAAGTGGAGTGGGCGGGCAGGCATGGCATGGCAGGGCCAGGCCCTCCAGGATCCAGGGTTCAGGTGCTGTTCCCCTGCTCCTGCTCAAAAAGGACCATGGCCAGCTGGGAGCGAGAGCCTATGCCCTCCAGGCTGCTCTGTACACAGCGGTGGTAGATGTCCTCACTGAGCCGAGGGTTGCAGGCCTGGTGCCGGTAGCGCTGCAGCAGGGCAGGCTCCACTGCCCGGAAGACATGGAGGTTGGAGTACTTGATGAACATGTCGTAGATGTCCAGGGTCTCCAGGATGTCCTCATTCTCCTGCACGTCCCCCGCCATGCGGGTGCGTGCTGCCATGTAGTCAGCGTTGTAGAAGCAGGCTTCATGGAAGACATCACGGTCAAAGCGCCCCATGTCCCGCAGCAGGTCCAGCGTGGTGGGTGGCACCTGGTTGTGGTAAGCAATGGCTGGGTTGTAGCCCTGGAAGTGGATGGGGAAGAAAACCTGCCAGTTGTTTATGGTGTTCATCCGGCAGCGGTTCAGGAAGTCAATGGTGACCTCTGTCCCCACGCCAGCCACAAAGAAAAGTGTGTCCACGGGATGCTTCTTGGAGATAATGTCCATGACCTTGATTTGGGAGGGTGCATCTGTCTTAACACTGATCCAGGGGATCTTTATGTCCACATACTTGCGCTCATACTCGGTGATCTGGGACTTCACAGAGGCGAAGATGTCATTCTGGGTGACCTGCTGGGCCTCAAAGGGGTCATAGATGAAGAGGAAGGTGAGCACTGCATTCTCACTGCTCTCAAAAGCGGCTGCCGCGTAAGTCTCCAAAAAGCGGGCAGCGTAGTCCCGGTCGTGGGCCGTCAGCGGCAGGATGACATTGATGCGACTGGCCTCCGTCACGTAGGGCATGGGGATGATCTCCACCTCGCTGAGGGGCCGTACCAGGTGCACTCGCTTAGTGACGGAGTGGCTGTGCCCCTTCTGGGTGACCACCTCCACCTGAAGGTCCAGCGTGTACTCCATGCCACGTGTGGGGTCGAAGCGCCGGTATCCGTTCACCAGCTGCTGCTTGCGGACATGGAGCACTGGCTGGTACTTGCGGTTCAGCTCCTCCATGGCCGTGGCCACCACATCGGCCACGTCCGCCAGATCCACACCATGCAGCTCACACTTGGGGGAGCCATCCACACAGGCATAGACCTGCTCTTCTGTGAAGTAGTCCCAGCGTAGCACCTCAAAGCGGGTTTTGGGCTGGAATGGGGGTGGGATGCCAATGGGCCATGTGGCAACATGATCCCCATCAGCAGACAGGCTGCTGGCATTCTGGATCTCCATCTGCGAGACAAGAGATGGAGGAGTGAGAGCCAAGGCAGGCACAAGTAGATCTTCCAGCTCTGGCAGCACTCAGGCTGACTTCTGATACTCAGAGATCAGCCAGAGCTGGCTCAAAGAGCAGTGCCAGAACAACTCTATCCTCAACCTGACTCCTGTCCAGCACCTCAGGTTTTCTCCCCCACCCTATGTAGCCTTTGTGACAGATATCTGCACTCTTCTGGCTTCATCACCCTGAACCACCACATCACGTCCAGGACCCATCTAGGTCCAAAGCTGCTTTCCAGACAGCACCACTGCCTCTGCAGCCACATGAGCTCAGCTGATCCTGTCCAACAGAAGGATCAGGTGAGACACCCACAGAGAAACTAGAAAGCCCACGGGGATGACAAATGGAATTAAGGCCCTCCCAGCCAAGCCAGGTCTCACCTGGAGCTGCTGGATCTCCTGATAGGTTCTCTCAAGCTCCACCTGTGCGAAGTACTTGTGCAGCCGGTACATCTGGAGGGGATCCAGCACAGGGTGGACAGTGTAGGCGCTCTGGAAACGGAGGTCGGTCTCCCGTTCAGGGTCTGCGTTCTTCCCCAGCTCAAAATAGTGGTAATGCAGACCCTGTGCCAGCCAGGAGAGATAGGTCACAGCCAGCCCCAACCTGTACTCCCACACCACCAGATGCCAGCACAGCAAGCTCAAAGGATGTCAGGGTGCAACAGCTAGTCCTCCCAGGACCTGGGAGCCCAAAGGGAGGAGGGAAAACACTGGGCCAGGATCCAGCCATCTCTTCTGCAGAACCTACCTCATGTTCCTCAGCACAGTTGACACCTGTGTAGTCAATGATGCAGCGGCCCAGCCACTCATCGGGCCGGGCACTGAGGATGTCATTGCGGCAGCTCTCCAGGTGCTGCTGCAGGAGCAGGAGGAGGCTGCGGGACAGCAAGTAGCCAAACCCTCCATAGCAGTAACGTCCCTCAGTGTCCCCACCGATGAACTCTTCAGGACGACCCAGGTAGAGGTGGGTGTCAATGCTGAGGTGGGCAACCAGGCGGCTGATGCGGTGCGCCTCTGTGTAGGTATCATCCTGCACCAGGAAGAACCAGTCGAAATCATTCACGTAGTGGTCCAGAAGGTACCTGACGGTCTGGTACATGTTCCAGATGGGCCGCTCATCACTGTGCGTCACCACCGTCATGCCATGGGGCACCTTGCGGCCCCGCGTGCCTGTGAAGTACACCAGGCGCTCCAGGCGGTGGGCCAGCGTGCGGTTGACAGCCACCCCCAGTGTGTTCAGCGTGCTCTTGGAGGTCAGCACACCCACAAAGAGTCGCTGCCGCATCCCCAGCTCTGTGCTGATGTACCGGGTCCTGCAAGAAGATGACAACATATGGCCCCTAGGGCACTGCAACCCACCCCAGCCTGCACCCTCCCCGTCGTAACCAATGGCACCAACCTCGGTTCCTCTGCAGGAACTGCTCCCAGGCTTCAGCCAGGCACACAAGACATCACCCCAGTGTCACCAGCTGCTACTACGCCTGTGTCAGAGGCACTGCAGAGCACTTTGCTGAGGTCCCCCGTCATCTTGAGACCAAGGGGGACCCTACCTTCCCATGAGCTGGGCAGTCCAGCTCAAAACAGATGCTCTCAAAAGGCTGAGCACAGCTAAAAGCAGGAAACAGGGCTGCACAACCCAGCTCTAGCAGGGACATGACCCACCAGATACTCCAACCACGAGGTTAGCCCCAGCCCCACCCAGGTGCTGAACTGGGAAGCACCTTCCTGCCACCCCTGCCAGGCATACTGCTCTACAGCAGGCAGGCCGGAGAGCCCGTGCTGACCTCCCTGGGGATGTCAGGCCCCACACAGGTTGCTGAAGCCAGCAAGGAGCTGGTTGTGTCCCCCTCCCCACCACGGCCTCCTGCTGTTGCACTCACAATGACTTTCAGGTTTAATTCTCCCAGTCTGGCGCAGTAGCAGGAAGCGACCTCCCCATCACGTCCCCCAACCGCCGCCTGGTACACAGTGGCCCCATTCAGCCCCCTTCATCCACCCACCACCTCGCCAGGACAAGGAGGCCCTTTCACTGCCTGTTCCCTGTCATCCAGGGGACGCTGGGACGGGGCTGCAGCCGACTCCGACTCCGGAGCAGGCTGGCGTTTACAGCACTGGGTGGGGACATGCCACTACGGGAGGGGTCCCTGCTCGGACAAGAGGGGACCGTAGCAGGGTGCCCGGCAGCACGTGCTGCAGAGCGGGCAGCAGCATGGGCAGGAGGCTCTTCCGCTGCAGGCTGCAGGTAAAGTGGGGCACAAGGGAGGAAAGGAAGCAGCTGGGAAAGGCACTCGCAGTGAGGAAAAACCCGTCTGCAGCCCTAGGTGGCTGAAGGGAGGGCAAAGCACACCGCTGGGCCTTCTGTCACGCCCCCCTCCCTGTAAAGTCCCCCAGCCCCGGCACGGCAGGCACCTGAAGCTCGCCCGCAGCTACCCCCAGATAAACCCGGGCAAGCGGCGGCCCAACTCCCCCAGCCCAGCCCGGCCCCCCCCGCACCTGACGGCCTTCTTGGCGGCCCTGCCGGGGCTGGGCGGGCGGTAGGGCACGACGCGGGGCTCCCAGTTGTCAGCGCCCAGCGCGGCGAGCACGGCGTTGGGCCTGCGCGCCGCGTTGCCGTTGGCGGGGCCGGGGGGTGGCGCGGGGCCGCCGTCGGGGAGCGGGCGGGTGGCGGGGCGCGGCGGCGGCCCGCAGGGCTCCTCCACCCAAGTGACGCTGAGCAGGCTGAGAGTGAAGCCCAGCGAGACGCCGATGGCGACGGGCCCAGCGGGCCGCAGCACCGACAACACCAGCGACAGCCGCATGGCCGGGACAGGACCGCGACCGGGGGCGCCTCCGGCTGCCGCTGCCGCTGGCGGCGCCGCCGTCCGACGTGTCACCCGCGGGCCCTGCCCTGCCGCGCGTCACCCGCTCCGGCCAATGGCCCGCGCTGCCACAGACGCGTCACGGGGCGGGGCGGCCAACGGGGCGGGGCAGGCGTGAGGGCGGGGCCGGGTTGCCGGGAGACCGCGCGGCCGGGAGTGCCCGCACCCCGCGGGACAGCGGCGGGGTCGGGCCGGGCAGAGCCGGGCGCGGCGCGGCGGGGCTGCCCCGTGCCCTGAACCCCGCGCCGTGAGCGCCGCGGCGCTGCGGGATGGCAGGGCAGCGCCTCAGGCTCCGGCTGCCGGCTCACAGAGCGGAAAGCGCATCCGCAGGGGACCGGCACCTGAGACGGCTTTAGGGCGCATTTTCCCGGCCCTTTGTGCCCGGGACACAGGGACTACCGCGGGGCCGTGTGTCCCCTCCGCGGGACAGCCCAAACCACGGCGCTGGTGAATTCATGGTGGGCTTGAACCGCCACGTTCCCCAAACCGCTGCCCCAGGGTCAACCCCTCGGTGGGTGGTGGCTGAACTCTACCTGGAAGTCCCCAGGAGGTGACCAGTGGTCGGGGGAAGAGTGGGGTCTGAGTGTCTGAGGTCAGAGCAGCACGGTGTGGGCTGCGGGCTGCAGGAGGCAGCTGATCACGCCGGGTGCCTGCGGAGCAGGCATTCCAGGAGAGCAAACGGCGGCTGGAAGACCTTTGGATTCTCAGCAGCAAACCATCCCGGGGCTGGATGAGGGCAGGCAGACAGCAGGAGATCCCAGCAGCAAGGACCCTTATCATGTGTTTCAAACGGGAGCAAAGGGAGCTCCTCCAGCTGGGGTCGGGTCACCATCCCACTCTGAGCTGTCTTGCAGCACAGATCCACCGGGCCGCCAGAAAGAGCCCCCCGGGCAGACAGAGCGGGAGGAACTGTATCAGGGCAGAGTTCACTGCACAAACGGAGCTTTCACCACAGGAATGATCCAACCCAGAAGCTGCAAGGCAAGCAGCCCTACATGGCTGCTCAGTGCCAGGCATTACTGAATAAGGACAAGAAGGAGGACCTGGCCTTTCCTCCTATTCCCAGCCCATGGTTTTGCTTCCAGCAGCCTTGCAGCCATTGGGACTCTCAAGTACCTCTGGATTTACTCTGGGTGGGGAGTCCATTCCACCCTCCCCATGAAACACAGCCCACTTGTCCTGGGGAGCACCAGCAGCCACATAGCACTGCAGGGCACTGAGGGCATGTGGGGGCCTGCTCAGCTCCAGGATCTCTTTCATTTTCTGAAACAAAGCAGCCTGTTTTCGTCGGAAAGCGGTTGGCAGCATCCCACCCCCCTGAGATACTAGACCATCATCCAAGCTCGGCTGCTTTTCATAGGCCTTTTTACTCTTGAATAGACCAAGACAAGCAATAGGCAAAAGCAGTCACGTGGATGACAGTTTAATGAAGAACATATAAAAACTAGAAACAGACAGAATGTGATGGGATGAGGAGATAACAGAAGGAAAAAGATGAAAAGCCAAGAAAGGAACAGAGATCTTTCATGCACAGAGGTCAAAAAACAGCCAAGATCATAGAAAAATCCAAAGTATCCTGTTTTCTGTACACAGCATTAGAAATAGATGTATTTGATTTCCTTTATGGGTTGGAATATTTAAGTTTAGCCACCTTATACAAACCCAGATCATTTTACATGAGTGATAAGAGAGGTTTCATTCTGAAATGACCCTGTTGATCTGAACTTATATTTAGATAGACGTGCAGATCAGAGAAAGTAATGAAGTTTCCAGCCTCAGCTCAGGAAACACGCATGGGAAGCTGAGGGCAGAGCACACACCTCCCCAGGGCTTGCCTGGCAGTGGCTGAGCCCAGGGCCCCTGTGCCTGGTGGCCTTGGAAGATTCTGTGGGGAAGCAGCAGGAAGGCAGCAGTGCCGTTCCTCCAGCAGCCCCTTCTCAGCCCCCCGCCAGCTGCAGCTCCCGCCTTTGTCTCCCCAGTGTTGGCATGGGGCTAGGAAGGGGCTGCCAGGGGGAACGGCAGCTGCTGCCAAGAGTCTTCTCTGTGCCAGGATTTCCCGGGGGTCCCTAGGCGCCTACAGCCAGGAGGTGCCAGCTCCAGAGAGCTCTGCCTCTGCAGATCACCGTGTCCCCCCGGCTGCATGCCATGGCTGTAGCTCTCATCTGCTCGTGGGGAACAGGTGGGCAGCTGCTCTAGATGCCCCTGACATGTGCATTTGCCCCCTCTGAACGCAGGCACTGCAGTCCCCGTGGCCCTGGCACAGCCCCTTGTACGCTGCACTGTCAGGTCCCGTCTGACACAAGATTATCCTGCAGTTCTCACATCCACACCCTTGCACCCTGTACCGCTCTGTCCCTGCACACCATGCCGAGGGGCTTGCAGCCCTCGCAGCCGCTGCACGCCAAGCACATGGCACACATGGTCTGGCCCGGGGTGTGCTGCGCCACGCTGCACACACGGCCTCGGGCTGAGTCCCCGGCATATGCCATGTCACAGGGCATGGCACCCCGGTGCACACCCCAATGCACCCACCAATTCACAACTCAGTGCACACCTGAACGTGCCCCCAATTTACACCCCGCATTACACCCCAGTGTACACCCCAATGCGCACCCGAGTGCACTCCGATTTACACCCCCACTTACACCCCGCTTTACACCCGAGTGCACCCCCGCTTTACACCCCACTTTACACCCGAGTGCACCCCCACTTTACACCCCGTTTTACACCCGAGTGCACCCCCACTTTACACCCCACTTTACACCCGAGTGCACCCCCGCTTTACACCCCACTTTACACCCGAGTGCACCCCCACTTTACACCCCACCTTACACCCGAGTGCACCCCCGCTTTACACCCCACTTTACACCCGAGT
>NW_024581135.1:15979234-16035783 GCF_017639235.1 Corvus kubaryi
AAAAAAAAAAAAAAAAAAAAAAAAAAAAAAAAAAAAAAAAAAACATTGGCGCGGGCACTGTTGCTAGGGGAGCCCAGCGCCTGCTCATGGGCGCCGGGACTTACCCACCTGGGCCCCGCGGTGGGGCTGAGCCCCGGGCGCTGCCCCCGGCCCCCGCCGCGCTGTGGCCTGCGGGGAGGGGAGGGGGTTCGGGGGCCCGGGGCGGGCGGCAGCAGGTGGGTAAGTCCCGGCGCCAATGAGCAGGCGCTGGGCTCCCCTAGCAACAGTGCCCGCGCCAATGGGCGCCGCGAGCCGCCCGCACCGCTGCCCGCAGCCCTGCCCGGCGCCCCGCCATCCCGTGCCATCCCATGCCATCCCTACACCAGCCGGCCAGCCGTGCCGTGCCGCATCCCCGGTTTCCTGGGCCGGCAGAGCCCTGCTCTCACTCAACACAGCATCGCCCATCCCCACCGGGGCCGGAGCGTCGCTCCTGGGCTCTACGGGTAAAGTCCAATCCTGCTTAGCATCCCCCAGGGGACTCGAGCAGGGGCCCAGCGCTTGGCTGCCCGCTCGCTGCCCGCCTGCTTCCTTGGGATTAGGCTCTGTGCTCGGCTTCCCCACGGGGATTTGCCCTGGCTGGTGTTGCCTTCCCCAGCCAAAGGGAGGGAGGAGGTTGCCGGCAAGGGATGAGATGCCAGTGGAGCCCGTCTGGGCAGCAGCAAGGTGCTGGGCAACAGGAAGCCATGACTGCAGCCTTTGCCCTCTTCCCAGCTCCTTCCCAGAGCGCTGTTTTTGTGAGCTGTCCTGAACTGGCCGCTTAAACTTGGCACTTGGAAGGAGTGATGCTGGCCTGGGGACAATTTGTGACAATAAACCCATTCTAAACCAACTGAGCCTGTAAAGGGACTAGGGGAGCAAAGGGGTGATGGAACTGGCTCCAGGTGGGAGCAGGCAGATGGATACTGTAATTAGGTTTAAACTGAAGCTGGATCAGTCTTTGCAGGGGATTATGACCCCTCCGTCTGTGTAGGCGCTGCGGGGGGCCTGGTAACTGTTTGCTCAGCATCCCGGCACAGCCACAGCATTAAGGGTGAGCCCTTGGGTAAAGGGCAGTGCCAGCTATGGCTGGTGCCCTTCCATCCCCATGGATTGGCATGGGAGGGCTGGATCTAATGTGAAGGCCCAATTTGTTTTTACAAGGAGAGTAGGAGCTGGAGCAGAGATGAAAAATAGCCAGAAATATGATTAGAGGATTGGAGAAAATGCCTTGGAGTACAAGCTTAAAGAGCTCAATCTGTTTAGCCTATAAAAATAGAAGACTGAGGGGTGACTTAATTACTGAGCATAATTACTTCACAGGCAGAAAATACCAGGTTGTGGAAGTCTCCTGTTAATCGAGCAGGGAAAGGGTGCCGGAGAGGCATGGGCAGGAAAATTGAAGCCACAGACAAATTACTTAAGTGATACGAAGCTCTTAGGGGTACAGGCAGTCTCTCTGGGGACAGCATGTCCCCTCAGCCACACATTGGGTGACAGTCTGCACCCCCACTGATGAGGCTGTTCCCCCATTCCCTCCCTTCCTACCCAGGTAGTGGTGGGACGGAGCAGGATTTCTGGTAGCTGGATGCTGAGTGGTGGGATCACTGCTGGGCATGTGCCACCAGTTCCTCCATTCTCCTTGTCTCTCTCCCACCAGGTGGGGCCGGTGCCGGGACACAGTTCTGCTGGCGAGCTATGAGGCAGGAGTGGAGATTTTGATGCCTCTCCCAGGAGTCCCCAGAGCCATGACTGCAACTGTGCAAACGCTGCGGTTCAAGCTGCTGCCGCACGAGCCAGGCCAGGAGTGGGGGCACAGCTGCCAGCAGGAAATTGAGCGTCGCTACCAGGTGGTGCCCTCAGTGGTGTGTGCCATGTGCTGCCTTTTTGGCATCATCTACTGCTTCTTCGGTGAGCCAGGCCAGCCCAACAGCTGGTGGGGCAAGTGGGGAGGAGGGCAGAGGGGAGCTGGGGGTTGCTGGCTATCCACTCCCTAACTATGGTGGTCTCTCCTCAGGCTACCGCTGCTTCAAGGCTGTCATGTTCCTGACGGGGCTGATGTTTGGCTCTATCATCATCTTCATGCTGTGCTACAAGGAGAGGGTGCTGGACACACAGCTGAGCGTGGAGGCCTCAGTGGGCATTGGGTTGGGCATTGGAGTCTTGTGTGGGCTGGTCACCATGCTGGTGCGCAGTGTTGGCCTCTTCATGGTGGGGCTGCTCCTGGGGCTGCTGCTGGCGGTGGCCACGCTGGTAGTGATGGAGCAGTTCTACCACCCACCAACGGTGTGGATCCCCATCGCACTCCTCCTGGGTGTGGGGATGCTTTTCGCTGTCCTCACCCTGCAGTGGCAGCGCTTCTTCACCACCCTCTCCACCGCCGTCTTCGGCAGCGCCATCATGACCGTCACTGTCGACTACTTCATCGAGCTCTTCCTCCTGGTGCAGTACATCTATGAGCGCATCAAGGTGGCCCCTGCTCGCCCCGTGTGCTGGTACAGCTGGGTCATTCTGGGCGTCTGGCCGCTCCTCACCACACTGGGTGTCCTGGTCCAGTGGAAGGTCACAGGCGAGGGCTACTCCCATACAGAAGGTGTGTGGGGAGTGGGGCATGTGGGCATGACACAGGGTGAGTGTAGGAGCTGGGAACCTGGGTAGTGGGATGGAGGTTTCCAGCACCTGGTTCACACGGACATGCATGGGGTTCAGGACTCTGTGGCGGCACACCACCCAAGGGAGGCCTGGTTGCGTGAAGTTGGTGCTGGTTTGGCTGTGGGGATCGTTTGGATGTGCTCCCCAGTGCTCACAGGCCTCTTTGCTCCACAGTGATCATCAGCCGGCAGCAGCGCCGCGTGCAACTGATGCGCATCAAGCAGCGGGAAGACCGAAAGGAGAAGAAGAAGAAGCGGAGACCCCACCACCCACCACCCCACCAGCACAAAGCCCACCCCCCCGAGCCTGCTTACCGCCGCAAGCCCAACCCTGTGCGCCGCTTCGATGGGGACGTGCTCTCCCCCGTGAGTCCCGCAGCCAGGGTAGAGATCTCCCCCAGCCTCCACAGCCATTCCTTCTCCATGTGGGTGGGCTCCGGCTTGGAGAGGTGCCCAGGCACCGGTTGACATCAAAGCTCATTGAGGGATGAGACCAGGGCATCCCCGGGACTGGGCAACTCAGGAAGGGCTAAGCTGGGGCATTACCACCGTGGAGCACTTCAGCCTTTGCAAGCAAATGGAAACTGCTGGCCAAGAGCACTGTGGGCAAAGTAGAAACAAGCAGTAGGCAAGGTGCAAAATGTCCAGGGGAGGGATAAGGCTGTGCTCCCTGCTGTGGCCAGCCACTGGAGGGCCCGAGTGCTGGGGATTCCACTGGGCTGTTTTTGAGGGGGGCTGGGGAGGGGCTGCTGCTGCGTTTAGGGTGGGGTGGGGTGCAGTGGTCCAGGAGCAGAGCCCCCCTCACTTTCTGTTACCCCTCTCTCACAGAGCTACATCCAGAGTTTCCGAGAGCGGCAGACGGGACCATCGCTGAACAGCCTCATCGCCAGCTCCCATGCCGTGGTGGACCTGGACTATGACTGCAGCTCCACCGTGCCCCTCACCACAGGCTCTGGCCCTGCCGTGAGGGTATAAGCCAACCCAGTGACCTCGAGCAACACCAGCACCCCAGCCTGTTCTGACAGAACCCCTGAGACAGGCAGGGCTTTGTCCCCCCAAGTGGCCACATGTGGCTTGGGGCTGCAGATGGAGACCCTTCTTGGAGACACATAGGACTTGTCTGTGGAAGCCCCAGCTACCTGTGGGGCCCAAAGGTGCTGGGGAAGCCCTTTGGCAGGGACGCAGCCCAAGGACCAGAACCCATGGACGTGCAGTGCGAGTGGCTCTGCTGGGGTGGTGGGTCCCCAAGCCCCCACTGCTGTGCGTTACCCTACGGCCCGGGCACGCTCATCCTGCATCTTAACATTTCCCCATATTTGAGTCCCCCCCTTCTCAAGAGCAGCTCCCCATGCCTGCCCCTACCCCATCGCACCCCCAGCAACTCCCCAAGTGCCTGTCCCCTATGTCCCCTCCTCAAAGAGCAGGTCCCACAGCCCTTTTCCCAGCAGGGAATCCCCTGAGCATGTGTGCCCTGTCCCACCCTGTCCCCAAGAGCAGCTCCCAGGCAATGCTTCCCAAAACCTGCCTCCTCAGAAGATCCTTCTGCCCTAGCCACCCTCCCTACACCCCAGAGCGGCTCGCCACTCCATTTTCCCAAGCTGGACTGGGGTGGTCCTGGGGCAGAGACTGCCACGGCCAGGTGGTTCCCAGGGTGATGCTGGCTATTGGTGCCTGTCCAGCAGGAGCTGTGCTGGCAGGGTGCATCCCCCACAAAATGTTTTGGTGGGAGACAGGACACTGGCTCCAGCCTTTGGGCAGAGGCTGGGCTGCCTCAGGGATGGGGGGACCCCTGCAGCATCAGAGACCGTCGCTGTTTTGCTGGCGACTGGATTTTTATAGTGGCCAGGGGACCTTGGGGCAGGGCAGGGCAGGAGCCCCTGCCCAGAGCACTGCTGTGGGCAGAGGCTCACGCCTTGTATATATTTCTCTTGCTGTGATTTGTATTAACTTATTACGGAGTGAGCCAGGATTTCCCCATGGCCAGGCAGGCAGGATGGTGGTGAGACTGGACCAGGGTGCCTTCTGCTTTGGGAGCCCCCCCCAGCCCAGCCCAGCTGGCCCCGCTGCCCCAGGAACTGCATGTTTCTGCCAGGCACCCCCTTCCCGCAGCATTGTGCTGCCATCCCCCTTTTCAGTCTCTTTTGTAAATGTGCCAAATGCTGCTGAGGCCTCGGCCACACAGTAAAGAGCCTTTCGGAGTCCGGCGTGCAAGGCCAAGGGCTGTGCGGGGGGCAGGGGTGAGGGGGGCCCTGAGGGCCAGGCTTCCAGGGATGCTGAGCAAGACGTAGAGTGGTGCCGCCACCTTTTCTCTTAGCGGGACCCCCGCTCTCTGGTGTGGAAGAAGCCATGTCAGAAAAAAAGACTGTTTAATGCAGAGCCCTGAGGCTGGAGTAGGCTGGGGATGGTGTCCGTGTGTCTGTACATGCCAGGGGGAGTGTGACCCTGTCTCACAGCAGTGGCATCCATCAGTCTGCATGCAGGCTCTTGAGTACTGCATCCTGGCTTCTAGCTCCCTGTGGGAACAACAGGAGTCAGAGAGAGCTGGAGCATTGCCAGGGCTGGTGGGGCACCCAAAAGGTGTATCCCAGACAACAGGTTGGCCCTGTGTCCAACCTGCTCCCCCCAGCCCAGCACTCAGACTCTTGCAAGCAGTGGGGGATGGGGACAGGGCTCCTGGTTTCCCTTCACTGCAAGGCACAGCAGCAGCTGGCAGTGGTGCCCCTCCAGGTGCCCACTCACCCTCTACGAGGAGCCGGGCAGTGGAGCGGTCATCGAAGGCGTCACAGGTGTACGAGTCCTCATCCTCGGGGCCCACGCGGTGAATGATGAGTGTGCGGTAGCAGTCCAGGTTGCAGATCTCATACTTGTCACCAGCAAAGATCTCGGTGTCCCCACGGAGCCAGCGCACCCGGCCCCGGGCGTGGGACACGGTGCACTCCAGTGTTGCCTTGTGCCTCGCCAGCACCGTCTTGTCCCGCAGTGGCTTCACAATCCGGATTGGCAGTGCTGGCGGGTGGGGAGAAGGTGTCAGCATCGTGGGGTGAGCAGGCTTCCATGGGGACACCGCAAGCCGACCCGGTACATCCCAGCCCTGGTGCTGGGAGCCCAGCCAGACCTCGCAGCCCACACTGGTACCTTCCACCTGCAGACTGGCCTCTGAGATGACCGTCCTGGCAGCAAAGCGGATGAGTCCCTTGTCCTCAGGGCGCACACCACAGAACAGCAGGAAATGCCGGGTCCCTGGGGAGGGAGAGGCTGGCTCAAGATGACAGCAGTGGGCACCCATAGTAGGCAGGGGGGCAGGGACCCCCGTTTGTCTACAAAAACTCCCCTTGCTTGAATTTGCCCCTTCTCAGCCCCAAACCAGGTGTGGAACCACCTGCACCCCTACCTTCTTGCCGTATCTTCACTGTGCTGGAGACCTTGATTTTCTCCCCATCCCGAAACCACTCGCCCTTAACATCTGCATGTGACACCTCGCAGGTGAAGACTGCATTGTCACCCTCCCGCACCTGGATGTCCTGCAGCTCCTGCACAATGTGGACCTGGCGCTCTGTGGGTAAGGGACAGGGTGCCACGTCAGCCAAGGATGAGAGGAGCAGGCGGCATGGAGTTTGGGGGTGTGCACACCGCCGGGAGCTGGGTGGCCGTACCCTGGACGTGCAGCGTGGCGGAGGCCCTGCAGTCACCTGCGTCGCAGGTGTAGCTGCCAGCGTCGGTCAGCTCGCAGCGGCTCAGCTGCAGGATGCGGCGCCGTCCCGCTGAGTAGATGCGGCAGTTGGGCCCCGGCCGCAGCTCCTGTCCATCCTGCACGGGGGCAAACAGGCAGCACCCCACTGCTTTGGCCCCTCTTCTCTGTCTGCAGCCCTGGCAGGGAGGGCAGCGCCAGGGGACAAAGCAAGGAGGACACAGCCAGGTGTTGCTGGAGGGAATTGGGGTGAACCCTCACCTTGAACCATTTCACTTCTGCATTGGGGCGAGACAGCTCACACTCAAAGCTAGCGACCCCTGTCTCTGGGACCCCCAGGTCTCGTGGGACCTTCACCATAGTGACTGGAGGCTCTGAGGAGGCAGGACACAGGACAGGAAGGTTTGGTATGACAAAGGCGTGGACTTGGGGCTGCAGGGAAGAGTAGCTGTGGCTGGGGCATTTCAGCATGGGGTGGGAGTGGCACTACCCATGGGCAAGCACTCATCAGTGGTGTTCCAGCTGGGTCTGGACCCAGACCCTGGCTGGGCGTCCCCACTGTTCAGCTCACATCTCTTCCCTGCGGACACGGGGACACTTGCCAGAACACTGTCACCCCTGTCCAGGACAGGGGGACACATGTGCCCGGGGTGGCCCAGCTCAGCCTTGGTGTCTCCCCCGGTACAGAACAGCTGCAGGTCAGCCAGTGCCAGTGCCACACACCCCGCAGCCTGCTCCAGAGACCGTACCCCGCACACGCAGGTGGGCGCTGCAGCGCAGAGTGTCAGCAGTGAAGGTGACAGTGCCTGAGTCTTCCAGTGCAAGCCTCTCCAGCGTCAGGCTGTGCCCGCAGCCTGTGGCACTGATCCGGCACGTACGGCTGGGCTTCACCCGGATGCCATCCCGTGTCCAGACCCCAGTCACGCCAGGGTGAGACAGCTCCAGGTGAAAGGTGGCTGTCTCCTTCTCAAAGGTCTCCACGTCTGCCAGTGGCGTCCGGATCGACACCTTCCGGGCTGTGAGGGACCCACATCTGTGAATAGGTGTCTACTCCACCCCAGAGCCCCTGGCTTCCCAGTCTGTGCTTGCTGGAGTGATCCTCTAAATCCAGCTGTTTGTAGCACGCTCCCACCCCTGCCCACGAACTCACCTCTCTGCTTGACCACACCTTCCAGCCAAGTACCAGCTCTGCCCACATGCTCCCATTGCAGCAGTTGGGTGCCCTCCCTGTCCCCATCCCCATCCCCATCCCCTTCCATCCCCATCCCCAGCCTGGTACTCACGCTCCACATGGAGCTTGGCCTGTGTGCGGTCGTGCAGGCTCTCGCAGCGGTAGGTGCCACGGTCGGTGGGGCCGAGGCAGCAGATGGTGAGGGTGCGCCGGCACCCCGACTCCTGCAGCAGGTACTTGCTGCTCGGCTGAAGGAGGACACCCTGCTTCAGCCACTGCACCTCGGCAGCCTCATGGCTCACCTCCACCTCCAGGCACACGTCCCCCTGCTCCTCTGCCACCATGTCCTGCAGCTTCCGCACGAACAGCACCTGTGCCTCTGCATGGCCCGTGTGCTGGGTCAGCAGCTGGTCCCAGGGCTGTGTCTTGAGCCGAGCCCCAGCTTCCTCCTTTCCCCTCACCTTGTACATTTAGCCGAGCTGTGCTCACCAGCCCCTCGGTGTTGACTGTCACGGTGCCTGCATCACCTGGCTGGCACTGCCGGAGGGTGAGGCTGTGGCACAGCCCATTCCTTGTCACCAGCAGCCGCTCGCTGGGGACCACGGGCTGGCCATTCAGCTGCCATGTCACAGCCACGTCTTCGGGGGACACCAGGCACTTGAAGGTGGCATCCTCCCCCTCCAGCACTGTCAGGCTCTGCAGCTCCATGATGATTTCCACCACCCTGGGGACTACAGCCGTGTTGTCAGGGTACAGCAGCAAGGACCCCCTGTCCTGTAGAGACGCTGAGCATTCCTGCAATCCTGACATCACTGCGCCGCATCCCCACCACCTCCATGGAATACGGTTCCCCGAGGTGGTGGGGAAGCCTTGGGCTCACCCTGCACCGTCAGCGTCGCCAGTGTCTGGTCGTCGTTGGACTCGCAGCAGTACTCGCCGGCATCCCCGGGCTCCACGCGGCTCAGCACCAGCGACCGCTCCCGTCCCTCTGCCGTCATCTGCCGGCGGGGGCCGGGCGCCAGCACCCGCCCGTCCTTCCGCCACACCACATCACCCCGCGCCTTGCACAGCTCGCACCACAGCACCACCCGCTCGCCCTGCCGCGCTCGCACGTCCGACAGCCCACGCAGGAACTTCACCCGCAGCTCTGCACAGTCAAACCCCCGTGTCAGGACCCGCGGCCAGGGCAGGGGGATCCCCGGGCACCCCCGCTGCCCCCCTGCCGCCCACCTCGGACGTTCACGTCGAACTGCATCTGGTCGTGGGGTGAGAGGCAGGTGTAGGTGCCAGCGTCCTCCATGGCCACATTGTGGATGATGAGGCTGTGCACGCGGCCGTCCCGACGCAGCTCGCAGCGCTCGCCGGCCACTGCCGCCTGCTGCGGGCCCAGCCAGGTGACATCAGACCGCTCTGTGGAGGTGATGGCAGAGAGCACGGCACTGCCGCCCTCCAGCACCAGCAGCTTCTCCTGCTCCTCTCGTTTGTTCACGAACAGCACAGGTGCCTCTGCCGGGGGAGCACTGGGTTCAGCTGTGCCCCTGCCAGTGGCACCAGCATGGGATGGGGGTGCAAAGCATCCCGGCGTGAGGCAGGATGGGACTGCTCCTGCCCTTGGCGTGGGCGAGGGACATCTCCAGGCTCACCTTTCACACGCAGTGTAAAATGCACCTCATCATCACCAGCGTCGCAGAGGAAGATGCCACCATCACCCAGCTCTGCTTGCTTGATGGTGAGGCTGCGCGTGGGACCCTCGCTGCACACCAGCAGCCGCCCACCTGAGCACAGCGTCTGTCCATTCTTCTGCCACTGCACTGCCGCTGTCTCCAGGGACAGCCGAGCCACCAGTGTCACACTGTCCCCCTCCTGCACCTCCAGCGGGCTCTGCGCCTCCTCCTTGTTGACAATGCACACAGGCCGGGCTGAGGGGCACAGGGGGAAAGGCAGGGTTCAGGGATGTCCCCACAGTGCAGGGAAGTGCAGGGATAGGACTGCTGCAAGCGGAGAGGTGATCCCTCCATGAGTCATCATGGGGCAGGAGGGCTGTGGGGCTGGCTGGGGGTCATGGTGGGACCAGACAGGGGTTCCAGTGGGGCAGGCTGGAGGGATCTGGCAGCTCAGGGTTCACTCAGGGAAGGGATGGCAGCAGAGCTCATCACTCCCTGTACAAGCAGCACAGCTGCCACATTGAGACCATTAATTTAATTGTACTCCTGCATTCAGAACACCTTGCTGGGGAGCCAGGGCACCCGCCTGCAACAGGCCCCCTCCCACCCTGCACAGCCCTCCATCTCCAGCTGATAAGGGTCCGGGCTGAGCTCAGCCTTTGGCAGCCAAAGCAGGAGGAGCGGCGCCTGGGAGCCAGCCAAGGCTAAATTTAAACAGCCCCTGGCTGGGGGAGGCAGCAGGGACATGTCTCACCACAACCCTGACATGTCCCTTTCTGACAAACGGCTCCTCTAGGGTTGGGGACAGGGCTCCCACCCTCCCCTGCCGTGCTGCCACCCTGGCCTCTGCCATCAGCCGGGTTACAGAGGCTTCCCCTCCCCTTGTCCAGGTCTGTGGTATGATCCCACCATTCTGGGGGTCCCTGGGGTTCTGAGCCAGCTCACCCGACACCTCCACATTTGTCATCATGCGGTCGCTGGCAGCATCACAGACGTAGCATCCTGTGTCGCTGGGCTGTGCCCCATTGATGGTAAGCTGTCGCAGCACCCCACGGGCCTCAACTTGCACCCGTTCACCCGGATGCACCTCCTGGCCATTCCGGAGCCAGCGCACGATGGCGTCGGGACGGGAGAGCTCACAAGCCAGCACCAGGTCTTCCCCGGCCACCAGGTAGCGATGTACCACGGTGCCCGTGCTGCCCACGATGGTCACCGGTGGCTCTGGGACTGGAGAGATGGGCTGTCACTGCAAGAGCAGCCTGTGCTACATGTCGCAATAGCCAGACCCTGTCCAGACTCCTCTGGCAGCAGCTGAACAGCACAGGGGTTTCCACAAGGCCACCACACAGGTGCAGCTCACTCCCCATGTGGCCCCCACCAGCCTCCCTATGCTCACTGCCACCCAGCCCAGCCTCACACCACCCTGGCAGCAGCCACCGACCCACATTGGTCCTCTCCCTCTGGCCATCCCCACCGGGACCTCCTGCTCACCTTCTACAGTGATGAAGAAGACAATGCTGTCATCACCGGTGTCACAGAGATACTCCCCAGCATCCCTGCCTGTGGCACCCAGGATCACGAGGGATCGGCGCAGCCCGTCCTCCTCCAGCCGCACACGACCCGTGTCCTGCAGCTTCTCCCCATCCTTGTACCACTTCACCTCCCCATGGGTGTGTGAGAGGTGCACCTCCAGCGCCAGGTCCTCCATGGCCTGGCAACGCCGGTGGATTGGCAGGACATCCTTCTCCAGGATCCTGACCAGCGGATCTGCAGCATCCAGCACCAACAGAGCTGAGGTCTCTGGGGTTTGTGCACCCAGCACTCCACACCAGGCTCTTCCCAAGCCTCATGCTCACCCAACACTTGGATGGTGAAAGTCACTGTGTCATTGGCAGTGTCACAGGTGTATTTTCCAGAGTGTTCAGCTTGGGCAGCAGGGATGAGCAGCCGGCGATGGGCACCCTCCTCCTCCAGGACCAGGCTGCCCCCAGCCTCGAGCCTGACCCCCTCCTTTGCCCAGCACACGGGTGCATCCGCACGGGACAGCTCACAGCACAGTGTCACCGTCTCCCCCGGGGACACCGTCATGGCAGGGACAGGTCTGCAGGGCTGCAGGATCCTCACCGGAGGCTCTGCAGGTATGGCATATCTGTGACACAAAGCAGCGCAGGGACAACGCAGCCCTGGGCACTCCTCTGCTGCCAGCCCCAGGTGAGCACCTGTGCTGGGTGGCCCGGTGCATGGGCACCCACTGGTGGCCAGAGCTACACCAGCACATCCACTGACCTGACACCTTGACATCGAAGGAGACGGCCTCATCCTTGGTCTCGCAGATGTACTCGCCTGCATCCTCTGCACTGCTCTTGGGGATGAAGAGACAGCGCCAGGCCCCCTCCACCAGCAGCAGCAGGTTGTCAGTCTCGTCCACCTCCAGCCCATCCTTGAACCAGTGCACTGGAGCATCTGGCACAGAGAGCTCGCACCGCAGCTCCACACACCCCGGTGCCTGAACCAGCAGCTCCAGTGAGCGCTGTGGAGGGTGCAGGATCCTCACTAGTGGCTCTGTTGGGGATGTGGAGGAAGGGTGTGAGACCTGCTCACTGCTCTGCTCCTGGCTCTGCTGTCTCTATTTACTGTCACCTGTGCCCCTATCCCCACAGGGCTGAATGGAAGCTACAGCCTCTCACCCCAGTGCAAAGAGGTGGGAGCTTCTCAGGGGCAGTAGGCACACAGATGCAGCTGCACACCCTCCTCCACAATGCTGAGGGCAGGGAGCAGGGCTGGGGACCCCAGAGCATAGAGCTGGCACAGTGCTGCCTTTCCCAGGATGTCCCTGCTGTGCCACCAACCTGCCACCAAGATGGGGTAGGAAACAGATGCATCTCTGGCGTTGCAGGTGAACTCCCCGGTGTCCTGCATCTGGGCACAGGGGAGCACCAGCCGGTACTGCAGCCCCTCCTGCTCCAGCACCAGTCTCTCGCCCACCTCCACTTCTTCACCATCCTTGTACCAGCACACTGGGGACACCGGGCGGGACAGCTGGCACCACAGCTCCACGCGCTGCCCAACCACATAGGAGTGGGGGCCCTCCCTGTTGGAACTGACGATCCTCACTGGCACCTCTGCTGGAGACATGGCAGGGCTCAGGCGTGGTGCTGGGTGAGCCCCATGTGAGGACAAGCATCCCCTGGGAAGCTCACCTCTGACAGTCACCCTGAAGCTGGCAGCATCATCCCCGGCATGGCAGGAGTACACCCCTGAGTCAGACAGCGCGGCCGTGGCGATGTGCAGCCTCTGTGAGCGTCCCTCCGAGCAGATGGCCAGGACCTCGCTTGGGACCACGGCCTCGCCGTCCTTCCGCCAGTGGACAGGGGCATCTGGCGGGAACACCTGGCACTCCAACACCAAGGGCAGCCCTGCCAGCACCTCCTGGAGCTGCTGTGCCTCCGGCACTGGGGTGAGGCAGACCTTCAGTGCTGAGAGGACCAAGACCTTGTGTCACTTGGCCTCCCATCCTACCTGCCCTGGGGGCAGCAGCCATGGACATCCCAGCTCTGCAGTGCTGGTAGCTGCAAGCTGGGAGAACAGCAGGGCTGGGATGTGAGGTGGCATCACCCACAGGCAGGCAGCTGGTTGTACTCTGGGGTGTAGAGGGGCAGAGTGGCCCAGGGCTCTGGGAGGAGACAGACCAGCTTGTATGCCCCTACCCACATCCCCCTCCAGCCCAGGGGCATGGGCAAGGAACTGCTCACAAGGAGGTGAGAAGCAGCTGAGGTGCTGAAGCCAGAATGTGAGCAAGGAGCTGGGGCAGAGGGAGAAGGGGGAGAGGGATATAGGGTGCACCCACCTGCCACGGTGACTGTGTAGAAGACAGAGTCCCCACCAGCATCGCAGACGAACTCCCCCGTGTCCTGCGGCTGGGCACAGGGCAGCACCAGCTTGCACTGCAGCCCCTCCTGCTCCAGCACCAGGCTCTCACCTGCCTCCACCTCCTCTCCATCCTTGTACCAGTGCACTGGGGCTGCCAGGCGGGACAGCTCACACCACAGCTCCACACGCTGCCCGGCCACATAGGTGTGGGAGGCCCCCTCGTTGGAGCTGACAATCCTCACCGGCTCCTCTGCCATGGAGAGACATGGGGCTCAGCTGGGACATAAAGACCAGAGCCAGTGATGGTGGCAGTCACAGCCCTGTGTGGAGTGATGGCTTCACTGCTTGTTGGCTTTGAGGCTGGAAGGCACCACATCATCCACATCCTACACAGCACAGCTTCTGGACTATCCTGCCTGGGTCTCCCTCTTCTCCTCACCCATTACAACCACGAGGAGCACCAGGCTTTGAACTGGCAGTAAATTGCTGCCGTGCCCTTGCTGCCATGGTACCTGCCCTGCTTTGCCCCATGGTGGAGCTGAGGGATGTGGAGGGAGGATGCATATAGGCAAGCCCCAGTATTGATAACCATTGTCTGTGGTGTCAGCACCAGCCCCTACAGCTGCTCTTCCAGGGGGTGCCCTCCCCTCTGCCTGTCTCCCCGTTTTGGAGGCCACCGGGTGCCAGCTGGTGCTTCTGTCATGGCTCAGCCTTGGCATTTGCTTATACTGTGGCACAGTGTAGCAGGTTCCATTCATAAACTGGGCAGAAACCAGAACCATGACACACAGGCACATGGTTTGCTTGCAGCCAGCTGCCCCATCCCTCCAGCTCACCAGGACCCAGGACCCAATTCCAGATCGCATCTAAAATCACCATTAACGGGCTACATAAAATGTGTGCCACTGCTCACATCGCCCCTCTGACCTGAGTCAGAGCTCTAAAGACAGGGGAGCTCCCAGTACAAATTTTAGGTGACTTCTTCATCCCGAACTTCTCCTCTCTCCTGGGAGAAGTTCAGGATGCCACCCACAGCCAACACTGCCTGCCTGGCTGCACACATTGCAGCCGGCCGTAGCTGGCCTGGACTCTGCCACGGGTGCTCATCAAGCCCATGGCTCCATGCGGGCACAAGGCACAGCCAGCTCTGGGGCACAATGGTGGACGAGCAGCAACCTGCCCCTCTCACAGCCCGCAGCTGCCCCGTGCTGGGCAGCCGGGTGGAAGCTTCCCAGGCAGTCCCCAGCCGCGATGCCCAGGCCCAGGAGCACACCGCAGCCCCGCAGCGTGGGGAACGGTGCGGCGCCAGTTTGCAGCGATTAACCTGCCGCACGCTGAGCCTGCATCCGCCCGGCTCCCTGATCAAACAACGGGCGGCTGCCTCTCTCCCTGGACCTGCTAAAAGCAATCACGTTGCTGAAGTGCAGCTGGAGATGTTGAGCAGCACTGAAGTGAAAGGATAATGTGCCAGCCCTCAGCGGGCAGCACTGCTCTGGCCTCAGCCTCTCACCAGTTCTGAGGGAGCTCCAGTGCTCAACAGCTGCTGGAAAACCCAGAGACGCGTTGGGATGGCCGAGCTTGAGGCAGACGGGCTCTATGCCACAACAGCCCCATGGGGGATAGCTGGGATGCCTCAGGGAAACCCCTAGCGTGCCACAGCAGTGCTTGACTGCAGCAGCCAGCCTGGCACTTGTGCCAGAGAGGTGTCAGCCTGAGCCTCCTGGCACCCACCCCCAGCCCTGCCAGTGACACTGATGTCCAAATCCAGATTGAGCCAAGACAGCTAAGACCCTTCTGTCAAAGTGATGCAAAGCTGCTCAGCCAAAAGGCTGAGCTTCAGCAGATGGTGTTCCCTCTCCCACCCTAGGGAAGCAGAGCTCTCCATGCCTTGCACTCCTGCAGGGCACACAATGACTCCTGCCTCTGCCCAAAGCCCACACTGCCTGTCCTTCCCACCGGCAGTTTTGCCTTCATCTCACTAAAACCCCTCCCTTCCTCACCCTCCTATCAGTCGCCACTCCACTGATTCTTCAACATCTCTTAGCAGTCATCCTATCTTCACTCCTACATCCTTGGCCATCAGCTTTGGCCCTTTGCCATGTGTTAACACCACAGTGAGGCTTTACCACTGGGGTCACACAACCTTTTAACTGGGCTTTAGCTTTGCCCCGGTCACCTTCCTGTGGTTGTGGGATGTGGATTTTGGGGCCAGCAAGGGGAAGCCTTTCACTAGCTTTCAGCTTTCATTACCCTCTGCCAGCCAGCGATGCCAGCAACTGCTCCACAGCTGAGGCGGCCGCCACAGGATGCTTTGTCGTGCTCCCACCCAGTGAACACCTCCCAGCCATTGGTCTCCAGGCAACTGCTAATTTTCAGGTCAGCAATTTACGCTGTCCATCAGAGCAACGACCAGCTGTGAGTCACCCCACGCTGGGTGCTGAGGCCACTATTTTTAGGACCTTGGAGGAGGGCTTGGTTACTAGCTGTGGCAGAGGTCCGGCAAACACCCTGGTGTGCAGGTGCTGGGTGCTCTCGTGTACTCTAGTGTTTTGGACAGGCAGAGTGAGCTGTTCCCTCCGGCAGCCAGTCTGAGTGGTTTTAAGCACAAGAGCTGCCACAAGGACCCCAACTGACCAACCAACCAAACTGCTGGTGAGTACCCGTCAAAAGCATGTCTGACAAGTATCCCATTGCAGCAACAGCAATACTGACAGCAGCACATGCATTGTGGCACCCTTCACCACCAAAGAAAGCCCCTTGAGACCCTACCAGCCCTCCTGCATCACACCCACCTGCCACAGTGATGGTGTAGAAGGCAGAGTCCCCACCAGCATCGCAGACGAACTCCCCCGTGTCCTGTGGCCGGGCGCAGGGCAGCACCAGCTTGCACCGTGGTCCCTCCTGCTTGAGCACCAGGCTCTCGCTCACCTCCACCTCCTCTCCATCCTTGTACCAGCGCACTGGGGCTGCCAGGCGGGACAGCTGGCACCACAGCTCCACATGCTGCCCGGCCACGTAGGTGTGGAGGGCTTCCTCATTGGAGTTGACGATCCTCACCGGCACCTCTGCCAGGGATAATGTGGGCCTCAGCATGACTGGCTGCAGCTTTCAGCCACACGATGGGAGCAAGAAGCAGGGCAGGAGCACTATCGGGAGGTAGGGGTCAGGCTCCCACACACAGTCCCCAGCTCACCGGTCACGGTCACCACAAAGCTCACAGCATCATCGCCAGTGTCACAGGTGTACACACCAGTGTCCGAGAGACACGCTGAGCGGAGGAGCAGCCTCCGCACGCAGCCTTCTGCCTGCACTGCGATAACATCATCCAGGGGCACAGCCTTGCCATCCTTCAGCCAGCACACAGGGGCATCTGGGGCGGACACCTGGCATTCCAGCAGCACAGGCATCCCTGCTGGCACTTTCCGCAGCCGCTCGGCCTCAGACACTGGGGCGATGCGGACCTGTGGGGCTGCAAGACATTGCGGAGGGGTGAGAAGCATCCTCCAGCATAACAGTCCCTGCTGCTGGGGTCCTGGTAGAGCCCCAGGGTGAGTGCCCTGATCACCTTGCACATGCAGGGTGGCTGAGTCCCGCACACCACCGGACACGAAGGTGACCTGGGCCCCACTGTCAACCAGTCGTGCTCCCCGGATCAGCAGCGAGTGCTCTGTCCCACGGCGCTGTACACTGCACCGGCCGCCCGCATCTTCCTCCTCACCCAGCCTGGCACCGTTGAGGAACCAGGAGCCGTTCACCGCGGCTGACAGCTCCAGGGAGAACTTCGCATCCTCGCTGTCCCACACCCACACATCCTGCAGACCCCTCTCCAGACGAGCTGCTGGGGCTGGAGCACAGCTGGACTGAGCCCCAGTGGCACTGACTACCAGCACACTGTGGCACGACATCCCAGCTTGCCTGTCTCCTCACCAAGATGCACAGATCCAGGGAACTCCACAGGGCTGCTCCTGCCATGCTTGTTGGCGGCAGAGATGCGGAAGCAGTAGTCGGCCTCGCGAGGCACGCTGTCGCCCAGCACCCGCACGCAGCTGGGCAGGTCGGTGGCAAGGCACTGCACCCACTCCCCCCCCGCTGCCTCCCGACGCTCCAGCAGGTAGCGGCTGGCAGGGCGCAGGTGGGCGTCCGGCGCGGGACACCAGGTCAGCAGAGCTGTGTTGCTCTCCACCACTCTCATCTCAGCTGCCACCGGTGCGCTCGGAGGGTCGTGCTTCACACCTGCAAGTCACAGCCCAGTTTGCCTGCTTGGGGATGGCAGTGAGGCCCCAGGTGGGGTGGCAGAAGGGCTGAAGGGGCTGCACAGCCTGTTTCTTTGGGGATTCTCTCTCTGATGGAGAGGATGGTCTTGCTCCCATGTAGCATGCTGCTGGCTACAGGGGTTTGTGAGTGCCAGTGAGACTGGGATCCTGGAGCCCAGGGGCTAAAAGACCCCTTTCCAGAAAACACATTGCAGCATCACATCCCCAGCATATTGGGTGCCCATTCCATCTCCCCTTCTGTATCACCCCCCACTAATGGGCAGGAGAGAGGACACAGGACCCCTTCAAGCCTGAAGCTTACACTTGATTCGGAGCTGGGAGGATGTCTGTGACTCCCCAACAGTGAAGGAGATGATGCCCGCGTCCTGGCGGGTGACGTGCACCAGCACCAGGAGGTGTGTCCTGCTGAAGCTCTTCAGCACAGTACGGGGTGACTCCCGCAGCTGTAGCCCATCCCGGCTCCAGCAGCTCCCCTCCACCACATCCCGCGTCTCCACACAGAAAACCGCATTCTCCCCTTCCATCACATCCAGCTTCCGTGGCAGCCGCTTCACAATCACCCCTATGGGAAGAGATGTATGAGGGCCAAGGAGGGATGCTGGGGAACACGATGGGCTCTTTGAGGTGGGAGAGAGGGCGGGGCAGCAGCAGGCACAAGCCAAATGGAGGGAAGGCAAATGCAGGGGGCAGTGAGGAGGGACCCTGGCAAGAAGGGGAATAGGAAGGCAAAGCTGTGCTACCAGAGACCTGACCCCCACCTCGGACAGAAACCTCGGCGATGCTGCGCCCTTTGTCCTTCATCTGGCAGAGGTAGATGCCATCATCATCGATGCGGGCATCGCGGATGGTCAGGCGCCGCACCACCCCTTGCTCCTCCATCACATACTTGTGACTGGGCTGCAGCTCCCTGTCCTCCAGGTACCAGGAGGTGGGGATGGTCTCCAATGGCACCTGGCACTCCAACACTGCATCCTCACGCTCTGCTACCTCCACGTCTGCCAGCTGCACCTGGAACCGCAGCCGGTGCTCTGCCACAGGAAGAGACAGGAGCTCAGGGCATGTGGGGAACAGCACCCACCGTCAGCCCTTCGCTCAAGGTGTTCCCAGCTCACAAAGAGCACAGAGCCCTTGGCCCTCCTTTGCTCTCTCCTTTGGTTTGTGTGAGACGGACACTGCCTTGATAAGCACATCCCCTAGGGCAAGGAGAACCAGAGCACAGCCTGGGGAGACCCAGGGATGCCCCCAGTATCTCAGCAGGGAGTTTTGGGGGATGCAGGAGCATGGAAGCCCACACACTGCAGCAGGCATGTCAGTGGAGTGGAGCAGTGGGGTGCAGGCAGGGGCTGCCATGGGCTGTCCCCAGCTGGCTGGATGCCTTGGGGGGAATTGGGCTCCTGCCAGTGCAGACGGTTGGAGCTGTGCCCTGTAGGGCTGCCTGCCAAAATCACTCAGCACTTCCAGGGGAATTTGTCACCAAGGCACTGTCCCCCTTCCCTGTTTGTGGCTGGACACCCACAGCCATCCCAAGAAGCCACCTCTCCGTTTGCAAGGAGAGAGAGACATGGAGGCAGACACAGGTCCCGGAGGAGACCAGCATCCCCTGCTTCCAGCCCACAGCTCTGTCCTGAGGAACCTGGGGTGAGCCTGGCTGCGAAAGGCAGGAAGGATCCCAGGGATGCTGGGCTCCCACATAGACACATCCCTGCCAGACAAAATTCCCTGAGCCCCCCAGCGCCTGGCCACCCCTGGCACTCCTTGGACATGTTCCTACCTTTCACCTGGAGCTGCACTGCGCTGAGGGTCTGGCCAGCAGTGTTGGAAGCAGTGCATACGTACAGCCCCTGGTCCTGGGGTTTGCAGTACAGCACTTTGAGGATGAAGTAGCCCTCCCGGTCCTCGTAGATGAGATGCCTGCGGCCAGGGGCGAGGGGCTCACCATCTTTCTGCCAGACAATCTCTGGCTTGGGCTTGCCAGTAACGTAACAGCGGAACTTGGCGTGCTTCCCCACGCTCACGGCAAATGCCTTGGCCCCTGGCACCCTGGCCGGCAGTATGCCATTGGGTACCCAGATCTCCGGTCCCACGCGCCGTCCTGCTGTGTGCCGCTGCCACCGCTGCCGCTCTGCCAGTGCCTCGGGACCATCAGCAGGAGAGCCATTGGGGAGTCCGTCCAGCAGTGCCTGGGGTTCCACCAGGAGCACGGCAGCAGCCAGAGCCTCCTGGGAGCCGCTGCGCGCCCGGCAGATGTACACTCCCCCGTCCTGGGGCCGGGCACCGAACAGCTTCAGGAAGTGCCAGTCCTCTGGTTTCTGCCCCACTGCAAAGTGGCTGCTCTCAAAGAGGTCGGAGAGCTTGTGCCCATCCTTCTCCCACTCCAGCACTGGGCAGGGCTGCCCGGACACCCTGCAGGTGAACATCACGTCCTCCCCCCGGCACACCCGCATGGATGAGGGGGCAATGAGGAAGACAGGTGCCACACTGTCTGAGCATCCCTTCTCCTCTCGGGGCTCCGCTGGCTCTACCCTGAGCGCGGTGGCAGCATAAGTCTCGCCAACACTATTCTTGGCCTTGCAGACGTAGAGTCCACTGTCCTGGGGGGTAGCACAGGACACCAGCAGGCTGTACAGTTCCCCTTTGGCCTCCATATGGAAACGGCCTGAGGGCTCAATGAGGTTCTTGTCCTTTTCCCAGAGGACGCTTGGCTGGGGATCGCCCATGATCTGGCAGCTCAGGACCACATCGGTGCCACTTTGGACTGTGAAGGCACGTGGATAGGCCAGGAACCTGGGGGCTCCCCCGAACCCCTCCATCACCACCTCCCCAGGGTCACAGCAGGCAGCTGGCTGGAACAGCAGTAGGGACCATCAGCCTGGGGGGATGTACAGACAGACTAGAGTGGGGGCTCAGGCTTCATCAAAGAGACCGGCCGATGTGGAGCCCCCCACCAGGAGGGACTCACACCCGGAGCAAAATCCCCATGCTTCAGGAGCATCACCCTCGTTCGGAGCAGCACAGCCCCACTGGGTTTGCTCCCGTGTCACCCAAATCACCCATTTCCCAGCCCAAGGCAATAGGAGAGGCGACAAAAGGCGGCTCTTTGCACCCCGAGGAGCTGAGACACTCGCAGCCTGCCCCAGGGTTGCAGAGGGGACTCCTGTTCCAGAGGCGGGGGACCCCTGCCTAGACAGGGAGCATAGGCAGCTGCTTGCTGGGTGCTGAGGCTGGGGGACAGCGGAGACAAGACGGCCCCCGCCCGCCCCTTCCCCACCCGCCGGGCATTCGCATTCCTGCAGTATCGGGTGGTGGCAGAGCCGCATTCCTGCAGCGTCTGGGCCGGCTCAGCGGGCAGGTGCTGACACGGGGCTGTCACGGGCGCGAGGCCCCCCTGGATCCGGGCACTTCCTCCCAGACTTGGGTGGGCAGGAGACCCTCTCTTTTGGGCGGCCACCCCACAGCGCCATGCCCTGGGGCAAGCTGGGGCTCTGCCAGGAGCAGATCCCCTTCCAGACAGTAGTCCCACAGGCAGGATCCAGCCCTTGTGCATTCAAAACTACAGCTGGAAATCATCGGCCTCAGGAGCAAAAGAAAAGCCGAGGAGGTGGGTCCTGCTTTTGGAGGGCACTGCCTCCATCCCCGACTTTGTGGGTAACCGTGCCCACCATCAGGGCAGGAGTGGGGCAGGGTGCTCCGTGCCTCCCCGCGGTGAGTGCACCCCAGCCTCTGCCTGCACCATGGCTGGGACTAGGGCAGGGTCGTCTCTGACTTGCTGAGGCAGGGGAAGGGGAAACAAAAATACTTCTTGAATGAGCCAGAGGGTAGGAGAGGGCTGGTCCCCAAGGAACGACAGGGACTGGGGTCAGCTTCTCCTCCCAGAGCCCTACCCCCTGGACATTGCACCCGTTCAGAGCCACCTCTCCATCCACACACACCCCTGACCCATGGGCCACCCCACAGCAGCTCCTTTGGACACAGATGGCTCTGATGGCCCGGCCGCACACTGCACCCTTCAACTACCCCCTTCCCCAATCTCCCTGCCCCAGGCAGTCCCCCAGCCCAGTCCCCTGCCCCACTCACGTATCTTGCTCTGCCACCTCTCCCGTGTGTCTCTCAGCGCCAGCACCCAGCTCCTGCTGCTTCCCCCAGCTCCACTCCTGGGTGTCAGTGCGCAGGGACCAAATGTTACAAACGCCTACAGCTGCTGTCCCCAAAAATACCCTCTGATGACACGCAGGGTTGATAAGACTGAGCCTGCTCCATTCAGCGCCTTGCCGAGGCAGGGCTGGCATACCTATGTATAGCAGCCTGGCAGGAGCCACCCCAGAGAGCTGGGATGCTGCAGGCCTGGCTGTGCCTCTGTCATGGCTCAGCCAGCAGTGAGAGACAATGCGCCCTGTGGAGAGCATGGCATGGGGTGCACGGTGTGGGGTGTGTGGTGTGGAGTACACTGAGCTGGACACCAGACTGCAGGGAGACAGGACATGTCACACAGGACATGCTGCATAGGGTGGGATGTACTGCACTGGATGGTTCATGAGATGCCAGGCTGTATTGGATGGAATGTGCAGGACACTGGGCTGCCAGAGGTGCAGAGGGGATGCACAGGCTGCCCATCACCCACAGGGCAGGCAGGGTTAATGGATAGGGAACACCCGGCACTGTCCCCTCAGGCTGTGGTGAGAGGAAGGGCACTGGGTCTCCTTACAGCTTATGCCTCTCCTGCAACTCCCACCCTGTGAGCCAGCCCAAACGGCACCACAGGATCCTTCCCCTGGACCTGCTGCAGGGTCTGCTCCTCTCCACCTGAAGCTGGGCCAGCCTTTCCCAGCCCCAGGCAGAGCAGGGACCTTTTGCCATCCCTCCTACTTCATGTCCCCAGGACCTTGCCAGTCACCAGACTGTCATGGAGATGGCACAACCACCCCACCCCTCAGCTTGCCCTTCCCAAGGCCCCATCCTCACATTCTGGCTGCCCTGGGGACTGCCACCTGCAAAGTGCCTCCCCCATGCCGGAACCTCACAGGGCTCTGATCCCCATCAGGTCCTTGCCCAGATTTCCCTGCTGTGCACAATTGCTGTCACTTCCTACTAGCCCCCCTGAAGCCCCAGATCTTCGAGTCCTGCACCATGGGGGGCACCCAGCATCAGCAGCTGCAAAGCTCACCCAGGGTGCCCCCTCCATCCCTGCCAGTGCAGGAAAGCCTTCCTGGCAGCTCCCTGCCTGCAGCCCAGCCTCCCCAGCCCCATGCACCCACTGCTCCCGGCAGCATCCCCCACACACACCCCCTTGCCCAGGCGCCGGCCCCCCCCAGACCACACTGTCCTTGCAGTCCTCACATTCCAGACGTCTCAGCGCTTTCACAGCTCAGAGATAATATTCACGGCGAGCAGACGTTTGCGTCAGTGTCAGATAGATCTCAATGCCACCCTGCCCCGGGGGGAGCACAGTGGGCAGACGGGCTGGGCAGGCAGACAGAAGCCCTCGGCAGAGCCCCCCGAGCCACCACCCTGCTGTGTGCCCCACGGTCATGCTGCTCCTCCTGCACCTGCTGCCTGCCATGCTGCCCACCGCCGCCCTGGCCAGCTGCACCGGGGCAGGTGCCGACCGGCAGCTCATCCTGGCCAAGGTGCGGGCTCGGGTGCTGGAACATCTGAGTCCCCCCCTTCTCCAGGAGGAGCCACAGATGGAAGCAAGGAGGGTACACCGGAGAGATGTCCTTGAAAACACCGAAGTGGAGCCAGAGGAGCTGGAGGACACCTCCCAGGTGATCTTATTCCCTACCACAGGTGAGAACATCCTGATGGGACAGAGGGCAGAAGGGTGAAGCAGGGTGAGGGTTTGGAGCAATGCGGATGCTGAAGGATGGAGAGGCTGATGTGGTGGTCTGTGGGAGAAGGGGAAGAAGGTATGCCAGGCTGGGACATGGGCATGAGTGAGATTTGGTGGAGAGCCAGGAGACGGAAAGGTATGACAGGCAGGGACAGGCAGAACAGCCCAGGACACAGCAGAGGGACAGACAGCACAAGAGGGTGCTGAGAGGCTGGGAAACAGCTGGCCAGGCAGTATGTGGAGACATGGGGAGAGCTGAGGAGCAGGGTGGAATAGGGTGGGATGCTAGGGAATGGGGCAGGATACTGGAAAATGGGATGGGATACTAAGGGACAGGGCAGGATGCTACAGTATGGGGCAGGATGACCGGCTATAAAGCACGACAGCAGGAGATGGGGCAGAATGCTGGGGGATGGGATAGGATGTGGATGCTGGGGGAAGAGGGCAGGATGACTAGCTATGGGACAGGACTGGGAGATAGGCCAGGATGCTGAGGGATGCTCAGGATGCAGAGGATGGGAGAAGGGGACAGGATGACCAGCTATGGGTCTGGATCCTGGGGGAAAGGGCATGATATGGACTCTGGGGGAAATGGGCAAGATAATCAGCTGTGGGGCTGGATACTGGGGACAGGGGTGACAGTAATGGGCCAGCCTAGGGCATAGCAGGGATGAGTTGTGGGGCACAGCACAGAAGCTGGGCACAGCACTAAACATCAGCTCCCCTGCACCCTGCCACAGCCTATGCCGGCAGCCAGGTACCCTGCCAGCACTCCAGGGACCTCTGCCACATCCCACCCACCATCCAGCACTGGGGATCCTCCCCAGGTTTGGGCGCACACCCTGATCATCTTTTCCCCCCCACAGATGTTCCCTGTGAGCCCACACAGCCAGACAAGCTGCTGGAAGAAGAAGGGATTTTCACCTACCTCTTCCAGCCCTCGGCACACACTTTGAGCCGTGTGGTGACTTCTGCCCAGCTCTGGTTTTACACCGGCCCCTCGGCTGCCCCCAACCACTCAACCCCTGATGTGCTGACCCTGTCGCCACAGGGCCGGGTGCCGGTGACGGCCATGGCGGAGCAGACACCCGAGCACTGGACAGTGTTTCACTTGGCCCCGGTGCTGCTGCCCCAGCTCTCACAGCCGCTCTTCGTGCTCCTGGTGCGCTGCCCTGGCTGCCCTTGCCTGGCCGAGGGGGACAAGATGCCCTTCCTAGTGGCCACCACCCGGGCCAAGGGCAGTGAGAGGGCTCGTCGCTCTGCCGTGCCCTGGTCCCCGGCCGCCCTGAGCCTGCTGCAGCACCCATCGGAGGAGCTGGCTGCCCACACCAACTGCCGCCGGGCTTCCCTCAACATCTCCTTCGAGGAGCTGGGCTGGGACAAGTGGATCGTGCATCCCAGCAGCTTTGTTTTCCACTACTGCCACGGGAGCTGCGCTGCAGGCCACGGGCTGAGCCACCGGCTGGGTGTGCAGCTCTGCTGCGCTGCCCTGCCCGGCACCATGCGCTCCCTGCGCGTCCGCACCACCTCTGATGGCGGCTACTCCTTCAAGTACGAGACGGTGCCCAACATCCTGGCCCAGGACTGCACCTGTGTCTAGGGCATCCTGCAGCCCAGCCCCGGACCGTGATCCCACCCAGGAGGAGTTGCTTTCCCAGTGGAACCCTGGCCACTGGGATGGGGCAGTTTGGGCTGCACCACCCTCCCCTGTACAAGCCAGATTTTTGGGCTGGCCCAGGTACCATCACATTGCCAGACCTGCCCTAGGGCCAGTCCCAGCTCAGAGCAAATCAGGGCATGGCAGGGCAGGGATAGGCACAGCCTGCAGCAAAGGCATCACTGCCCGGCGAGAGCCAGGCTGCTGTCTGCAACCAGATTAGCCCTCATCTCTCCCCACCTGCTTCCCTCCCCCAGTTCTGCCCCCCCACAAAGATTGGTGTCTTGCTCCTGCTGCAGAATTAAACAGCTTCCCTGTGCTCCAGGCAGGGCCAGGCTGCTGTGCCAGGATCAGGATGTGCCTGGGTGAGCCCGTGCCGGGACCTCACACTGGTGGCAGGGCTGGCAGCACACGTGGCACCACAGGCGAGTCCTCTCCTGGCAGCAAAGCTTGTTGGAAAGCTTAATGGGATGAGCGAAATAAACCTGTTCCCTTTACTAAAGCAGCCTGGAAACACCAGCTTCCATCAGAGGCAGCCACGGAGGTGGCATGCAATTGTGCAATGGGATATGACCACCCTGGGGGCTTCTAGGTGGAGAAATGAGGGGATGGGCAAATACTGTTAGAGGCATCCAGCTCTGATTTGGGGTACCAGAGAGGGGACTGGAGTATGCTGGACAAAATGGGTACGGGGTGGCTGGGTTTGATCCTGCCCCGGGCAGGGGAGTGTAGAGCAGAGCAACATCCCTTCTGCTCCAGGCAACAGGCTGTGCAGGAACAGGGGCAGCAGAGGGCTGGGGAGACATGGGGATGATGGGAGGATGGGGAGGCAGAGGAAGGCCCTTCACCTGGCCCCTCAACAGTGATAGGGCCAAATAGGAATGTGGCCAGTGCAATCCCTCTCCACCAGGATGACAAAGGCTGCCCTGGCCGCAGCCGCCTCCGCACGGCAGGAACAACTGAGTCACCCTGGGCAGCAGGGAGGTCCCGAGGCACGCACTGCAGCGTCAGCCCAGACACACAGGATTCCCTTCCCACCCCTTCCTCCCCAACAAGCGGATGCAGCAGTTGGGTACAAAATGTCTTCAGCCTTTACTAATATAGATATTAAAAAAAAAAAAAAAGAAAACAGCATGACAATCATTTCCGAGTAAAAAACAACGCTACAAAAGTCCCCATGTGACCCAGGCTGAGATGATGAGGAATGCTCCACTGGCTCCCAGCCGAGCCCAGCTCGGGGCACCACGTCCCCACACTGCGAGGCCAGGGTCTGGCTCCATGCAGGGGGTCCCAGCCCTGCAAGCCGGAGTGGGAGGAGACAAGTTTTGGTCCAAGGGCGGCCTGCCAGGACAGGCAGGAGGCAGCGGGAAGGACAGCCCCTGACCTCTGCACAGACATTTCCAAGCAGGCCAGCCCCATGCCAGGATGCTGCGCAGCATGGCCCCCCAGGCCACAAAGTCACTTTCTGGCAGCACAGTGCCACTGGGACCCCTACCACCCGCTCCAAGAGTAATGCCAGCCCAGCACTCTGTCCCACAGCTTGGCCCGGCCAGCCAGACCCCCAGCCTACTCCCCTAAGTCTCCACACCTCAGGGGCCAGTACCAAAATCACCAGCACATGCACAGCACCAGCCGGTGCTGCCATGGGTGGCAGAGGGCATGGGGGGCACAAGGAGGTGTGAGGACAACATGCTGGGGAAAATGAGTATGGGAGGAGGAAAAGGGGGTGAAACAGGAGATGGTGGGGCACAGGCCCAGAGTGGAGACTGGGATGGCGTATAAAAATGCCAGGGTGCACATATCGATGAGTTTATAAAAACGTACAAAAATAAGATATTCCCTTTTTGAAAATTAAGTAGGAATGAACCCCATGGCCCCCGACCCCTCTGCTGTCCACCGGGACAGGGCTGCCCAGACCACCTTGCTGGGCAGGCGTGTGGCATCCTTTACCCTGTGCTCCTGGCAGGACACCTATCCCACGGTGGCGGTGGCAGCCACTCCGGCAGACACCGCTGTTGTCCCTCGTGGCACTCACAGCCCTGTGGGGAGCAAGAAGCAGGTTAGCACCCACCCCAGGGGGAATGGCATCCTCTCTCCAGGGGACCCTTGGGGCAGCCCCCCATGCCTCCACCCCAGTGGGCCGGATCCATCCCCCTTCCTGGCTCACCCGTGGTCCTGTCGCAGGCGGCGGTCCCCTTCTCATGGGCGAGGTTGAGGCGGTTCTGCTCGGCGGCGATGCCATTGGCCTCGGGACTGCTGCTGCGGGCAGGACTGGGGGGCCGCAGCGGGGGCTGCAGGTGGAAGGCCACCTCCAGGTGCTCCTGGGCCAGGCGCAGGTGCTCACGCAGCCGGTCCAGCTCGTGCACCGGGGGAGCTCCAGCCAGGGCGAAGCGCCCCTGGGCCAGGCTCTCCCGGTAGTCCAGCTTGCCGTTGCTCAGTGGGGCTTGTGGCAGCTCCTTCTTCAGCGAGTGATAGGTGGGGGGGGCGCTGGGGGCTTTCTTAGGGTATTGTGGTGCAGGGCTGTCGCCAGTTGGGAGTGGCTGGCCATCAGACTGGCTCAGGGCATCACGAATGCGCCCCACACCAAGGTGCAAGAGCTCGCAGAGGTTGAGGAAGAGGCAGAGCCCGCTGACGGCATACATGATGAGGAGGAAGATGGTTTTCTCAGTGGGGCGGGAGACAAAGCAGTCGACAGTGTGCGGGCAGGGGCTGCGGCTGCAGACGTAGGAGGGGCTCACCTCAAAGCGGTACAGCAGGTACTGCCCGAAGAGGAAAACCATCTCCAGCACTGAGCGGCACAGCAAGTGCAGGATGTAGGCACGCATCAGCCCGTCCTGCTTGATGCGGCGCCGGCCATCATGCTTCTCTCCACCCTCTGGGCTCTTCTCCTTCTCCACCTCAATCTCCTCAAAGATCATGGGGTCTTCTTCGTTATCATCTTCTGCCTCCTCGTAGTCTCGCCCGGCTCCCCGGCGCACCACCGGCATGCGCACCCGCCGGGCTGGTGGTGCCCGGCGCCGCGAGGACTCTGGCATGCGAGCGATGCGGTGCATGGCAAAGCCCAGGTAGAGCACCGATGGCGTTGCCACCATGATGATCTGGAAGATCCAGAAGCGGACGTGGGACAGGGGCGCGAAGGCGTCGTAGCAGACGTTCTCACAGCCCGGCTGCTGCGTGTTGCACACAAACTTGCTCTGCTCGTCATAGTAGATGGACTCGCCCCCCACGGCCGTCAGCACGATGCGGAAGACAATGAGGACAGTGAGCCAGATCTTGCCCACGAAGGTCGAGTGGTTGTTGATCTCCTCCAGGAGCCGTGTCAGGAAACTCCAGCTCATCCTGACCAGGCAGTTGATTCAAACCCTGCAGGGAAGGGGCAGGCAAACAGGCACTGAGCAAAGCCACATGCACCTCACCAGGACCCTGGAGTCCACCAGCTGCTAACCCAGCTCTGTCCCACTCTCTCTTCCTGCACCAATGTCCCTTCCCTTACCCACAGATCCACAAACACAGCCCTGCTCAGGAAGCTGCTTCCCCTAAACTTCATCCCCTGCCCAGCACCACCTCCCTGTGCTCCCATCTGCATCCTGCTCCTGCCCTGCTGCCAGCCGGGTGGGTGGAGGGGACACGGGCAAAGGCTGGGACATCCTGGTTGCCTGCAGGGACAAATCTAGGGGAAGAGTGAGCACAGTCACAACCAGAGCAAACACGTCAGTTTAGGGCAGCACGAGCTGGGGACTGTGAGGGGACAGGCAGGAGGAGAACCGCTTCGTTCTCCCCTAGTGCCACAGCACAGTGCCTACCTGGCACTGGGCAGGTGCCCAACCAGCGTCACACCCTGTGAAAGCACCCACACCCACACCCTCCCACGGGGGTCCACAGGCTGCTGGAGGAAGGCAACACATGGCAGCCCCACTGGCCCACTGCAGCTGCCAGCCCTGAGCCCTGGCTGAGGGGGGCAGGTTCCCTGAGCAGCATCCCCCACCATGTGCTCATCAGCCAGGTCCTCTTCACTCCACAGAGCTCTCCCCCGAGGGCCAGCAGAGATGCAGCATCACTGCCTGACCAAACCTCAGTGCTGTGAACTCTCTCCTGCAGGACCCCAGCCTCCAAAGCCCACAGTGTTCACAACGCAGACACCAGCTTCCCCATGACAATTTGGGTTGTGCAAGACTGCTCACTGCTCGGCATCCCTCCTCATCCCCACACAACGGGGCCAGTGTTCACAACACCCTGCAGCTCCACGGCAAGGGCTGGCGGGGGGACAGAACAGGAGGCAGGACAGAGATAGCAAGGGGCAGTGTGGGGCAGCCAAGGAATTGCACAAAGCCCTGGCAAAACAGCTGACGCCAGAGACTGGGGAGGAAATTACAAGGACCATGTCACATTTCCCGGCCAAAGAAGACGAAAGAGGAGACACCCACTGCCACCCCTGGTTTCAGCAGCTTGTGCATGAGATGATGCAAGCCACGGCAGCAGGTGGCAGGGGTGGCCCAGGGAGAGCGGAGGGTACACACAGAGGCCCCAGCGTCCCCTGCCAGCCCCATCCCATCACTTCTGGCCAGGGCATGTCCCTGCAGATATGACTGATGCGGCACTCATTCCACTATTGTCCAGAATAAGAAGCTCTTTCACGCTAAGCTCAGCCAGCCTCCTGACCAACCTCACCTAAGCAGAAAGGGTCCCTCCAGCACAAACATCCATGCTGGGGACACGCTCTTGCTCCTCCTGTGGTCATATGCCCCACAAGGTTTCACTGCTTCCCTGTCTCCCAGGTGTGAGCCCCTCTCCCCCACCACCTCCCTGGAAGGTGGATGCTTTGTGTCTGCCTTTACCCCCTAGTCTCTAGCAGCACACCGTCTTGGCACCAGGGTGAAGAACAACCTGAGGGGACCAGGCAGGAGGACAGTTCCAGGAGGTAGCAAACCCAAGGAAAGCGAAAACATATGGTGGCCATTGAAGTGTGGCATGGGAATGGCTGGCAACGTGGGATGGCAGCAGCAGTGGGCATGGCCAGGACAGCACAGAGCTATCTGCACTCTGTCCCCCACCCAGGTGGGGGAGCCCAGTTTTCGAAGCGGCACAGGCACCCAGGGCCTCCCGGCCGCGCTGGGAGTCAGGACTAGCACCTCATACCTTGGCTGGGCCCTACACCTACCCCTCAGCTCTACCGACCCCAGTCCCCCCATGTGGGGCTCCCAGTCCCCTCTGCCCCCGCCTGCCCTGTCTGAGACCCCCGGTTTCCCCTACCCAGGGGCACAGCAGCAGGCATCCCAGCCCGGGGCTCACCGGCCCCTGCCCATCCGGGGACCGCTGTCCCACTGACCCCTGCCACCCTGGGGACCCAGCCCTCCACCCCAGCCTACCCAGGGTCCCCGGTCCTACCGACTCCAGCGCCCCGAGGGCCTCCAGCCCAGCTGCCCTCGCCTGTCCGAGACCCCCAGACCCGAGATCCCTCCCGCCCGCGGCCCCAGGCCACGGCTGGGGCTCCCGCCGCCGGGGTACCGTCGCCTGCCCACCTGCGTCCCCCTGCCCCACCACCCCGCTTCCTCCCTCAGCCCCCCGCTCCCCGGCCCCACTCACGGCACACCGGGACGAGCGGCTCCCGCCGGCACGGCGGACAAAGCGGCGGGGCGGCGCGCCGCCGCCTCCCGCCGAACAAAGGGGCCCGGGGCCGCCCCGCCCCGCCCCGCTCCCGCCCGCCCGCCGGTGCGCACCGACCGCCCCGCTCCGCATCTCCGCCCCGCGAGTCCCGCTCGGCACCGGCCAGCGGCCGTGCCACGCGGCGCGGAACTGCGGCCCCGTCCCGCCCCGCTCCGGCCCGTCCTGCGCCCGTCGGGCGGTGCCGCCCTCGGTCCTCCCCGCTCGCGGCTTGGGAGGCCGCGCAGAGCTGCGGGCAGGGGCCGGCGCCGGCCAAAACTCGCCCAGAGGCGACTCCCGCCCCAGCAGCTCCATGCAGCCCCCGCTGACGGGCCCTCTCTGTCCGCCCCAAGCCCCGCGCAGCCGTTGGCTCCTGGGCGGCCGCTCCCGGGAAGCGGAGCGAACGGAGGCTCCCTGCCCGCCCTAGGGGGACGCTCCGAACCGCGGGTGTGGCTCAGCCCGCGGGCTGTTCAGGGGTGAGTCCGGCCGCAGTGTTAGCAGAGGGAGCCCCCGCTCCGGCCATGAGAGTCTCCCGCACAATAACTTCCTGTTCCTTACGGCGTAATTCCCCTCCCAGTGGAGAGCGAGAATGGGAGAAAGGAGAGATCTCGTGGCACAGAGGAGAGGTGGCCCCACACATGGTGGGAGCGCAGAGCAAGACGTACCTGTTTGGTGGTTATGTGCCTCAAGCCTTTTGAAGCCCGTGCCGCTTCTCGTGTCCTAGGCTAGGTTCCTGCAGCAGGACCGGGCTGAGCATGCAGCACCTCCAGATGTGCCTTTAGAGTCACCACTGCACTGCCAAGGCCAGCATAATGGCAGCAGTGGCTTTGAGTCACCACCCTGGCGCCGTGCCCTGTCCTTTCACCCAAGGACCCTGGCCACTCACTTTGCACCGCTAAAATTGGCTGTGTGGAAATTTTGTTGGGGCTGAGTCTCCACACTGGGCCAACCACACCCATGATGTCCTGGGCCCCGTTGTGTGGGGATGAGGAGGGATGCCGAGCAGTGAGCAGTCTTGCACAACCCAAATCATCATGGGGAAGCTGGTGTCTGCGTAAGCGCACGAAACACTGCTTCTCCTTACTGAAACACGTGCTCCTTCTGCAGGAGGGTTTCTATGAACTGGCATGCAGGTGCAGCACTGGGGCTGGCTGGGAGGGCTGAGGCCATGAGGCTGGGGCAAGGAGAGGTATGGGGAGTGTGGCCATCACATCCAGTGTGGGGTTTTGGTTATTCTGCAGCAGCCGTGCAGCTTCCCTAAATCAGCAATGCCACCATGGCGTTATACCAGCACCCTGGGCACAGGCTTGGTGCTCTTACATGGAAGGGCAGCTGGAGCCCCCCATACCAGCGTTCTGTATCCTGACAGAGATGCAAGTGTGTGTCCAACAGGCTGGGGAAAAGGGCCCTGCTTTAGGCTCTTTTGCTCACTCCTTCCTTCGCCCCCACTCATGGATGGGTCAGTCCCAGGTGACACCTTAAGCCCTATGGAGGGAGAGCTGCAGCAAATTAAGGGGAATTTGACCAGCACATGAAGAAATAGTTCCCATTGAATCCTGTTCTCATGCGTGCAACTGTGGCATTAACATTTCTGTAAGGGAAAAGTGCGTTCCAGATCTAGCACAGACACTCTGGTCACAATCTCCATCCCAGGCCAGGAGAAACAGGAAGAGGTGGATGCAAGGAGACGGTAAGCTGAGCACAGAAACTCAAGCTTTTGGAAGAATGTAGGCAAGCTTTCAGGTCCAGAAATGAAACCCAGAGCTGCAGGGAGGTGACACCTGCAGTGCAGCATGGAGAGGTGGAAACGGGGCAGGGGGCTGCCAGCATGAGTACAGCATTCCAGCATGCTGGAGAGGTCAAGCAGCATATGTTCAACCTCCTGCTCTTGCCTGGCAGTTAAAGTGCCTTGTGGCTTTCCCCACAGTAACCACTTGTTTTCAAGTGTTTCCAGCCTGGAAAGCTCGCCTCCAGCCTGGCTTCAACCCCAGACAGCCAAGCAGTTTGCCAGGGGTAAGGGACCGATGTGACCCTTTGACTCTGGTGCTCAGCGCATTAAGAACAAGCCCCTATTTCACCAGCCTCACATTAAACTGGGGAGTGTGACCTCTGAGGCACCGCAAACCGAAGCCGTTGTAGCCGGAATGAAGCTGCTTGTTGGGCTGGGGTCAGGCACCACTGCTGCAGCATTTTTGCACAGCACAGCTCAGCCCACGCCTGGGCTGCAGGGCAGGGATTGCCTTGGGGGCCAGGCCCAGGGGCTGGTGTCACACACCCCATGGACAGGCATTAGTGTGCTTGTCAGCATTTTTGGAAGGATGTGTGTCTGAGCCCTCCAGTTTCCCCTGATGTTGCCCTGAGTGTTTCTGGAATCTACCCTTTTCTTAAGCTTGCAAAACCCAAATGCCTGCAGAGGTATCACCCTTTCAGCCTGGGGCAGAGGGAAAACCCACACCATCTGGGAACAGAAAACAATGGACAAAGAGTGTTGCCCACCCTCATCCCTTTCCACATCAGCTGAGGCTGACAGAGCATAGTGGGCAGGAAGGATGTACAGACCAGCGGTCTTGTGGGGTCTGGCTCAAAGATCAGCTTTGCAGAGGAAACAGGGGCACCGTCACCAACTGCAAAAGCCAGGATCAGCCCCAAAACACTGAGTCGTGGGGCAGAGCCATGGAAGGGCAGCTGCACAGCCCAGCAAGAGCAAAGGGAGCTGGTAAAAAAAGGAGATAGTGGCTGAGGGGGAGTGTAAGCAGAGGGATAAGAAGAACATCCACTTCTGGGACAAGCACTGCAGCTCAGGAGGGACATGGCAAGAGCTTGTGCAAGCAAGTGCTCCTCCCTCCCTGCTCACGCAGAGTGCTGCAACAGAGGCACCCTCTGAGACTCCACTGCCAGACCCTGCCTTGGCTACCAGAGGGTGCAGGGAGGGTGCAGGGCCCAGTCTGGCTCTCGATAGCAGCCTCGGTTTCTGCTCTGATCAATACAGCAGGATGGGCTGGGCCCTGCTAGGACTGCCTCTGCTTCCAGAGACAATGGTAGTAGGGCAGACGGTGGGGCTGGACACCCTGGCTGGTGCCTGGCAGTGGGGTGAGGAAGCAAGGTCCACCCTCTCCAAGCAGGGCCGAGCAGGCAGCACTGCAGGTAGGCAGCACTGCAGGTAAGCAACACGCATCCCTGGCAGCAAACACGCTCTTCCCAGATTAAACAACTTGTCTGGCTGGCACTGGAACAGACAGACAGCTCTATTAGGGACTGTTTGTCCTGATACAGGACAGCTCCGTGACTAGCTCAATAACCTTCTTCCGATAACAGGCAGAGGCACACTCCGTCGCAAGAGCACCAAGGGCAATGACCATGCCCTCCAACACAGGCTGAGAGAAGGCTGAGATGGCCTTAAAATAAAGTCTCCTTCTCTTTTATTCCCCCACTTGATCATGCAGCACAGTGTGGGGAGTGGGGGGTATATGGCCCAGCCCCTGCTCACCTCTCTCATGCTGTGGTGTCCTGCACAGTTCCTGGGTGCTGACTTCGGCCAGCACCACGTACAGCACTTGAGCACAGCCTGAATTGGCTGCTCTTCCCCTGCCAGCCAAACTGGAGGGCAGCCCACAGGGAAAGGCTTTACACAGGCCCCAGACACTGCTCTGTATGCTGGGTAAGGATCATTGGCACCTTGGAGGGATGAAGCTGGCCAGACAGGTCTATGACCCATGAGGAACATGTGCCCTTTGCTGCTACACCTCAGGTCCCCTGGAGATGAGGCCAGCAGGGATATTCTGCTACAAGTAAATGACCAGTCACTCCAGTCACTAGGCTTTGCTAGTTTGACACAGTGCAAGGGGGCTGACAGCTAACCCACAAGCTATGTATGCTCAAGGCAGTACTGCTTTAGAGGGCAGAAAGATGCAGCAGGAAGCACTGAAATAGCCAAACCCATGGCAGAAGGCATCATTTTCATTGATAACAGCAGAGTAAAGCAGGGCTGGTATGTACCTGTGGAAGAGTGGTGGTAGCTTCAGGCTCATGGCAATGGCCTGCCTGAGCCCACGGCTGCCTGCAGCCTGTCTCCAGAGCCCTGTGGCCACCCCAGCCTGGGAATCCTTTCAGCTACATACAACTTGAGACTGCTTCAGGCAAGCACAGGCAGGGAAACCGAGATTCAAACCAGCCTTGCTCTGTGCTAGCAGCTGAGTGCTGGAGCCAAGTGCACCCATAAAAGGAGAGAGGAAGAAGAGGCAAAATCCAGATTGTTTAAGAGCACATCTGGGGGACTGCATAATCAGAACTGAGACAGGCAGAAGATAATCTGCAGCTGGTTCAGTATGTATTCCACTTTCCTGCAAACCCCAGCTCTCCTACACAGCCAGCAATGGGATGCCTGCAGTGCTGGATGGTGGAGTGTGTCAGGGGAGCCCTTGCACACACCCAGCTGATGCAAGGAGACCAGTTAATGTAATCACTGCACCAGGTGCAAGAGGCCCTGCAGCAAAGCATTTGTGATCATGGAGTCACCACAAAGGGGTTAATCTGTAATAACCAGGACAAAATGCTAAGCGAAAACAAAGCAAGTGTTTCATGAAGACGCAGGAGACAGATTGCAGCAGTGCACATGAGCTTCCCCGTCAGCACAGCAGCCAAAGGAATGCAGAAAAGCAGGGAGCTGTTAATGGGACCAAGAGGCTAGTGCTGAGCTGGGAGCACAGACCAGCAGAGACATGGCAAAGAGGATAAGCAAATGAGTAGTCACTTCTGAAATTAAAAGCGCAAAGAGCTTGAGAAGAGCTGTGGACAGGCACACAAGCAAAACCTTTGGTTCCGGCAGTCCACACTTTGTCAGGCCCCTCAACACATACCCAGATACTGGAGTGGCAAAGGTGCAGCTTGGCTAGGATCAGAAAAGCAAGTTCCAGGGATGAGTTTTCTCAGGGGATCAGCTTGAGCAGAAGAGACATCAACAATCTGGTCCAGTAACTCCAAATTTGACTCTTGCCTTTGTGAAAAATGCAGCTATAGAAGGTGAAGACAGAACTTACACAAGCTCCTTAAATGGCAAGATGAAGACAAAAAACCCTACTTGTGTTTACTGGCTCAGCTCTCTGAGAGTTCTTCCCCCAGACAAAGCTGAGGACTGAGCTCACTCCCACTTAAGATCTGAGATCCCCAAAGGAACAGTGAGCAGCAGCCATATGCTGATTGAGGAAGAGGGGAGAAGGTGGGATGCATTGTGACATCTGCCTCCAGACAGTATAGATCTTGTCAATCAAGTCTACAGAAGGCTAGATAAAAATATCAGCCACTGTGGGCCTTCAGAGACTCAACTGCCTCTGGAAGTCACAGGAGAACGTCCAATAGTACAGTGACCCCAAGAAAGAGTGGCCTTCAGACACAGGATGGAAACTGAACTTCCTGCTCTCCTAAGGCTATCAGGATGGCACAGATGGGTTTGAGCAGGAAGGGAAACTTTATTGCATCTGTTCAGGGAAGCAGCAGGATGCAGTGGGACCAAGTCCCTGCTGTTTTCTTGATGACAGAAACTGAAGCCACAGGCACCAACTTTGGGCATGTGGAAAGTTTGAATGTCGTAGAGACTGCTGTGAAGAGCTCCCATATTCTATATCCAAAGAAAACAGGCATCAGGTCACTGAATGTCAAATACATGTCTTTATAAAAATCAAGATCACATTGACATAAAATACAGGTTTGTCACTAAGGACTGAACAGTCAGAAAACTTGCCCTGAAGCTGTGGACTAAACATTTGTAGGAAGACAGAGATGCTGTTCTGGGAAAAGCTACCATCAGTAAAGGTCCCTGCTTGGAGTATCAGATCCCACCTGTCAGCACCTCAGTGTAAGAGGTCCATTTCTGCCCACTCCCACAGGGAGCTTCAACTGCATCAAAACACCACACACAAGTATCTACCTTTGCTCTTCATTGCGCAGGGGCAGAGGCTCTATGACATAGCAAGCCCTGGCCGGGCAGCAGCATTTTTTGAGCTGCATTTAACTCTGTGCAGGAGAGCTTGAGACGAGGTAAAGCCTCGTACAGGGAAGAAGCTAGAGGCAGGCACTCCCACCTCCACAGCCACACCAACAACAGCTCCTGAGAGAGGCAGGCCTCTGAGGGCCTGTGCAGCCAGTAAGCAACTGCTGGGGCTGGAAGGCCACAGGATGCCCACCTGAGGGCAATTGTCAAAGGAGAACACCACAACCAGCACCTGGTGTCAGTCTAATCCTGTTTAAACCTTGTTCCTTTGTTGCTGTTTGGAAGCCAGGCAGGTGGAGAAGATTAGCGTAGCAGCCCATTGGCACCTGCTCTGAACAGGAAGGGGAGAATGGCCTGAACCCAGTGAGATGCTAGGGAACCCTTGAGGCAGCAGCAAAGCTAGTATGGAAGACCTTAGAAAGACATGACAGCACTGCAAAAGAATGAAACAAGGACAACATGACAATTCAATAAATATAAGCTTTTATTACAATAGAAAATAGTAAAACTCATGTTAAAATAGACTCTTGCTTTTGGACTGCTCAGAAAAGGCCTAAGCCTCACTTACGCCTCCTGGTGCCCATCAAGGTCCTGACCCCTAAGCAATGAGCAATACATTCCTGTGCTGAGAACCTCGAGGCTCCTTCCTCCCCAGTGACAGTGAAAGACTACAGCAGCAGACTGAGCCATGCCCCACAAGGCAGACAGGTAAGAGCTCTCTGTGGGGTTGTGTACAACATGCTTCATCCCCTTGTGCAATCAGGCTCCTGTTTGAAGCAGGCAGCTTTAGGGAAACCATGGACAAGAAGGAGGGAGAGGAAAAAAAAAATCCTCAGCATTTAATGATAGCTGTCCTGAGACAGGTAAGAAGGCAGCAAATGCCATCTGCCAGAAAGACCAGAGCACCTGACTGCCCTTGGGTAGCTTTATGCACTATTACAAGGAATACTATCCACCTTCTCCTTCCATGCCTATCCAGTGCAAGTGAATGACTGTGCAGTCTGAACCATCATGTGCTCCCCTCTTACTCACCAGAAAGGGCCAGGGGCAAGAGTAGAGTGGAAAGCAGAGGCCACAGGACAGCAAGGTCAGATGGGAGTGGGAGACACTTGTGCACCATTGCTGGCACAGCAGCACTCTTGACTCCAAGTCCCGCCTGCTCCAGGCACCAGGCTCACTCCAGTGCCTCATACACAGCCTTCCGCAGCTCGATTGAGAACATCTCCTCCCACGGCCTGCGGATCCACTCCACCAGCCCTGCCAGGAGCTCAGGGCACTCTGTGCGGATGTGCCAAGTGGTCTCCACCTTCAGTACCTGGCAGGGAGGAAAAGGAGGGAGGCGAATGAGCAGACTGGCCTGAGAGGCACCGATCAGCCCTGAGCCACTATCCCCCAGCACAGCTGGTCAGCTCCTCCTAATTCCTCTGTGCCCTCCTCCTCCCTCTCTGCTGCCAGCAGTGGAGTGTCCCTTGCATGAGTTTCTGCTGTGCTCCCCTGGCTCTGTGGTATAAGGCCCTAGGTTAGGATGGCAGATGACAGCCCCAAGAGACACTCTTGCAGAACAGGATCTGAGCACAATCAGCCCCCAGCATCTTGACCCCATGACCATCTCCTGGTTACCTCATCATAAAGCATCAGCTTGATGTCACAAGGACAGAGGCGATAGGTTATGACATTGCTGATACTGGTGATTGGCTGCTTCTCCTTCAACTGGATGTTGCTCCTAGGAGGCATTTCTGCCTCATGGTCTTCATCCAAGGAGGGCTGCACCTGCCACTGGTGATTCTCCTCCAGCAGAAATAGCATGCTTCTGGTACTCAGCAGGGTCACAGGGAAAACAGATGCCCCTAAAAGGACATGAGGGAATAAGAAAGGCTTTGCTGAGAGCCTGAGTCACCACAGAACCAGCATTGCCCTCCATTCCTCCCCTAGGGAAATCCTTTATAGCAGCAGTAACTTGGGTGAACAACCTTATCCACCTTCCTGACTGAAGAGGGGACCAGGGTAGTGAAACGTGGCTGGGCTTGACCAGCTTATCCAAGCTTGTTGCAGGAGCATGCATATGGAAGACCACTGCTCAGCAAGCCTTGTCCAGCCCATGCCCTCAAAGTAAGGCAGGAAAAGTCACTTGAGTCCTTTGACCTCTTAAACAACATTTTACTACCCCTTAGTTAAAATTTGGCAGCTGCAGCTCAAAGCCTGCCTTTTTTGGCCTGAATTCATCTGGCTGCAAATATCTGACGGGTGGAACAGAGAGCACACACGAAGTTTAATACCAAGTTGGGATGTGTCATAAGTATGACAGGAAGGAAAATAGTTTTGATAAACTTTAGGGAACATAAATATAACCCAGCTATTTCAGTGGATGCAAATTAAAAGCATTACAACTTGGCAATAAGTTAGATGCACAGTAATAGGGAACCATTAGGAAAACTGGCTGAGGTCACAGGGGATCACAAGCTGATGCAGCAATATGTTGCTTCTCTCATCACATCTCACTCTTGGGAATTAGTAGGACTATCAGAAATGGGATGTTTAATTAATCCTGTCTACTTGGTAATGACATCTCAGCTGGAACTGTGTCCAGTTTGGGACACCATACTCTAAAAGAGGAGAAAACTGTAGAGTAAGAAAAACGCACTCTAAATCCTCCCTCCCACGCACTATTTGTTCAGCTTGAGCAGACCAATGAATGTACTTCCCACAGATTCCTTCTGATCCTTGCTCTCTCATACCTCCCCAATGGCCAATGATGACCGGGGGTGCAAAAGCTGTAACAAATTGGTCAGAATGTGATTGAGAGCTAGGTTGCTTTTTTCAGTGTCCCAAGCTAAGACGACACTGGAATTGTTCACTGAAGACTCAAATCCCAAGTTTAACACATCTGTCCCTCAGCAAGGCCTGGAACAGAACTTGATGGGCTCCAGCAGGCTGCTCCTATCCTATCATCTCAGCTTCTGGACACCTACTTCTGTTTTCCCAAAGGAAGGAGTCTTTCAGCAACTCACACAAACCAGCTGTTTTTATGACCCCTCATCTTTCCCTCAGATCAGGGCAATGATCCAGCCCTCAGATAATCTCTAGCTTCTCGAGTTGTCACCAAAACTGGTGTGCAAGACCAACTGCTCCCTAGAGTCTGGGACTGGGAGATTCACTGGATGTACAGAAGTATGCTGCTATCCTACACAACCCAACGCTAGAAAAGAGCCCTCACCCATGCCCCCACCCCATTCCACTGCTGGATGAAGGGTGCAGCTCTTTTCCCACAGACTGTACACTAAAATCACAAGCATGTAAGCAGACAGCACAATGTGCGGGACACCTCACTACTGAGATCTCCTGTACCTTGGATCAGGTAGGCCAGCAGGTAGAAGAAACAAGTTTCATCTGCAGCTGCAGAATCTGTGGTCTTGGAGTCCAGCAGAGGCCTGGAGGAGATACAACAGTGGGCTGATAAGGAAGCACTGTGTTTCCAGTCTAGGTTTGCTGTGAACCAGCTACTGTTCCCAGTCCTCCTGGGGACAAGAAGGACCCATCTCTTCCACATAATGCAAAGTCCTCCCTCTCCTGGTCCTCTGACTACCACCTTGCCAGCCAGGAGCCAAATGCTTCTTGAGTAAGAAGGCTGCCCTATGCCTCCTATTTTTTCTCCCTCCATTATATTCTGCTCAGGCTCCTCCAGAAGAGTTGAAGTTGCCCTGCCTGGCTCAGCCCATGACACCCCTTTGCCTGTTCACCCTCTGTGCAGCAGACACTTGAGACAGCTGCCCTAAACCTGTAACACAGGCCTGGCTGCCACTCCAGTAGTGCCTCCTTCTGTGCTACCCTATTTCCAGCACCATGCTTTCCAGGGCCTGCTGGACAAGCAGATATCCCTTTCTATCTGAAATCCCAGCCTCTCACAGGCTCTTACCATAGCCAGTGTTGGGGATTCATTTCCACAGTGGGGATTTCCTTCACCTTACTCCTGTGCTTAGCAGGCAGTTCTTGCATGAGATCTAAAGAGGGGAGAAGGCAGGTAGGTGTCTTTTATTGCAAACCCAAGGGCAGTACGTAACAGTTCAGGACACTTCTCTACTGTTCAGAGAGGTGCTGCAAGTTATGATGCCAGTGGGATTCTCCCCCAGCTTTTTTTCCGAGTTCCTATGTCCACACACACAAGTACACAGCCTCAGTGATTTAGGCTGAGGCTTTACAGTACCTGAACAGGCAGGCAGCTGCTCCCCAGCCAGCTGGAGGGAACACGTGCCACAGTGGCCAGTAAAGCCATGGCATGGAGTGCTGGGCAGAGAGCAACTGCTCACTCTCACTCCCTCTACAAGGAACTCTTAGTGACGGTCCAGTAAGACCAAGGAAAGGATGGTGTTTTTCCACACAATTTCCAACATACATCCAACAATAGCTGTCCTGATAGTTCCCCAAGAACAAATCTTTCAAATCCTATTTCCCACCCCCCTAGAGCTCTACTCTTACCTGTCAGGGTCTGCAGGAATTGGTCACAGCAGCTTTGGTTCCGGATCAGCAGATTGTAGGAGGCTTTTGGGTTCTCAAACTCCATTCGCAAGCTCTGGTGGCAGAGTCCCACTTCCAGATGAGAAATATCAGACAGGTAGTGAGAGTCAGTCTTCTTCAGCCAGTCTGCAGGTTGTCCCCTAATCACAGAGCACAGCCCTCAGCTGCAGCAGGCTGCCCCATCTCCTCTCTCATGTCAGACTGCAGCAGGGGGTTTGCCAGAAGAGCCTGTGCATGTCACCACACCTCCAGGGTAAGGGCAGCAAGGCTAGCACAGGCTGGCACTACCCAGCACTCACAGACTTGCTGCAGGGTCCTCACCTGATAGCTCCAGTGACTTCTAGCACATAAATCTTGAGATCAGAAGCAACCAGGATTGAAAGGAACTCTCCTTGCCGGCCAAACTTCACCATGACCACCTAGAGCACACAGAGGGTGGGTCACAGCCTTGGCCTGCCCCTTGACAGCTCACTCACAGAAAGGACTGACTCAAAGACACTTCAGCTCCCTTCACATCCCACAGTCTCTGGGATGCCACCTCAGTGCAGAACTTGCAGGGTGGCAAGAGGGACAGCTGAAGAGTTGTAGGGGTGGTGCTGTGGGAGCTCACCTTGAGGAAACACTGGAACTCCTCAGCATTCTCCTCAAAAACCTCCATGTCCAGGTACAGCTTCAGGCGATGATCCACTGACCGGAAGTCCCTCACGTTCAGGACGCTGTTTACAGCTGAGGAGAGCAAAGGGCAGCAATGACACTCTGTCCACTGACCAGGGGCTGCCCAAGCATGCAGATGGGCACCAGGGCAGCAGTGTCACCTTGTCTGCACACCTGCTTCCATCAAGTCTCTTGTCAAGACAACAGGCCAAACACAGGCCTTTACATGCCACAGGTCTCCATGTGAAGATACAAGGGGACTTTATTGCTCCAACACTTGCTTTTTTTTTCAGATATACAAAGCTTTGGTCTAAGCCAGCCTCAAACTGTGCTTGGCTGTTTAGTCACAGAAGCTTTGCTGCTGGATTTGGCAGGAGGGCAATTCTTTATCACAAAGCCAGAAAGATATTTCTCATTTCAGCTGGTGTCAGCTCAGGTCAACTTTTTAACTCTGACTTTGATCGTGGCAAGGTTAAAGGGGCCTGAGGAAGACACTAATAAAACTGCTAAAGAATATAATTAGGTTTGTCACAAAATTGTATAACCAAATAATTTATACAACAGCCACAATACTGCCCAAGAGTTAACACTTCCCAGCAGAGCCTGTTCTCCACCACAAACACTACACTAATCAACCGCTCCTCAGCAGGAACTTTCCCCAGGCTTGGTTTTAAACTGGGACCTTGCAATTTGACCCCAGAAGAGAGACTGCTTTATTTCTCATACTTCAACTGTACAAGACTGAACATAGCAATCTTAAAACCATGGTTCTACACCAACTCCTCTTCTGAGGCACAGCAGTCTTGAAGGACCTCTATAGATCAAGAAATCAACAGGTTTGCAGATCAGAACTAGACTCAGCTGCAGTAGAGTCACTTTCTGGGCTAGACCAGATAACCTCCACAGCTCCTTTCCAACTTGTTATTCTGTAAATTGCAAGCTGATGCCCAGGCAAAGGCAGCCTGCTACATCAGAAATCCAAGGTTCTTCAGAAAAATCATTTATCGACCTCCTGTCTTGCATGACAGCCCTCACACAGCCAGCATGCAATCTCTTGGACAGGCTTTGTCATCTGAAGCTCACAAAAAAAAGTGAGGAAAGCACAAGCAACTGTAGATCCACAAACCAGAGCCTCCTACTAGCACACCAGCCTCACACTGCATTTAAGCCAAAGAATAAATAGAGAGAAATTGTGCATACTATTCTCCAAAGGTAATGCTCCAGCTGGCAACTCATGGATGCCACAGGAACCCAGCGTGTCCATAACTGAGCAATGCAGCTTCCAGAACAAGACCCTATTGCTCAGAGCCTAAGCAATAATAGGTATTAGGAGCTGACTCACTTCTCCTACCTTCAGGCATGAGGATTTAACAGAGAGGGAGATGAAAAACTCTGCTCATAAGAACCATATGTTTATGGCTGCTTGTACTTGACGTCCCCCTTCCCCATTAAACAGGAGGTAGTGTACCCTGCAAGCACCAGTGATAAAACCAACAACAAGCTGTCAACACCGCTACACCCGGCACAGTTTCCTCCTACTCACAGGGACTGAGATTCCACGTTTCCTCGGACTCAGAGTTCAAAGAGAGCGGGGAAGGAGTGGGTCCCCGAGAAACACTGTAATGGTAGCTTCCCATCAGGCTGTCCCCGTTGGTGTCCGTGTGGCTGAGGGACAAGTACTGGCTCTTCACACCCTGCTCCTTCCCACAGCTGCCATCTGATCCATGGGAGGTGGGATGAAGAGTGCCCTCGGGCTCGATGCCCAGCTCCGGAGTCCTGGTGCTGTTGCTGGTGTCCATCTCCGTGCTGTCCTCCCCGCCGATGTAGAACTTCCCGCTCTTGCTGGCCAGGACAGATGCTTCCTCTGGACCCTCCAGCACAGAGTCTGACAGGTCCTCACTCGTGCTGTCGGCACCGGGCGGCAGAGGCGTGCTGGAGCACTCCTCTGAAGGCAGAATGACCACGTGGTCACTGGAACAACTGGGACAGGCTATGGGCTCACCAGCTGCTGCAGGACCTGTGAAAGATTTTGTCAGGTATAAAGAAAAGCCAGAACAGCAAGATTTTACTTCCCCCTGTGTCTTCTGCAAACCACAAACCCTCTCTTTTCAAGGTAGAAAATAGTTACAGTCTGACTTGAGCAGCTTGTTGAGCAACTTTGTCCAGAATCATATCCTACATACCTCCCCTCACAGATCAACAGGAAATTCTGGATCAATGCCACATGAAATAGCTCTGCTCAGATTTAGGGTGCCCCGTGTGGGCTGTGGTTGCAACTGAAACTACATCAAGGCTTTGGCTCATGACTCCTGTGCTTCACATTTGCAAGTGCTAACATCACCTCTGAAGCCCAAGCTCATGACCAGTCAATCCAATCTTCCTTAGCCACCTCCATCCCCAGTGTGCTGTGTCCCTTCCCCAGCTGTCCTCATCCCTTCTGACCCTGATTCCTGTTGCTCCTTTCACCCACACCAGGACAGACTCCCAGCTGGATCATGGGACTCCCACTACTCTGGCAGAGAGAAGAAAGTGTCCTGGGGTGGAGAAAAGTGCTGCAGCCAGGACAGCACTTCTGTGTTCACTGCAGTACTTCCAGGATGCTTTGTCAAACACCATCTTCTGAGCTAAGGCACTCCCCACTTTGAATATAAACTGAGCTTCGAAAAACAGCAATCAGAAGATGCCTTTTCAGCATGAGCCACATCTCAGCCAAAACACCACATCTAGTTTTAGACACCCAAAGAAAAATGTGGACAAATGGGAAGGAGTACAAAGAACAGCAAGAAACTGAATGTATGAGATATGACTGACAAGTAAATTATCTAGAGAGTTAAGCTTATTTAGTCTAGAGGACAGAAGCCAGGAAAAGTTGCCGGGGGAGAACAATGGCCCTCAAGTACAAAGAAAGGAATAAATTGCTCCCCCAGAGTGGCAGCAAGAGTGGGCTTAAGATCACAGACAGGGAAACTTTGGTTAGGGTTCTGGTTGTTTTTCTGATGTCTAACAGCCAGTTTTACCTGAAATACTGATGCAGATTCCCTGGAAGCTTCCGTTAGCAGAAGTTTTTTAGAACAAATAAAGTCTCTGTGGCAGAACTGACTACATGACCTTTAGGTCCTCTCCCAGACTTCAGCTTGCAGCACCCCTATGCTCCCCCAGGCCACCCAGAACAGGAGTGCTGCTTGCTTAATCTTAAACCAGTGGCTTATTCCTGGAGCAAACAAGGCAGGCTCCTCCCACTCCAAGCAGGCCAAATGAGAGCTCATCCCACAACAGGTTTTAATTCCAGTACAGCCCATGCATCACCTTCTCCTATACATTCCATGCTCTGCACCCCAGCTGCCACTCTGGAAGTCTGCCTGAGCATTAGCAAACATGCTTCTCCTAGGCACTACAGCCTACCTTGATCTGAGGCAACTAGGGTCTCCAGGATTTTGGTGTCTCCAACCTCTGAAGGATAGGAACCTTGATGCCAGGAGGCCAGGGATTGTGAGAACTCCTGCTTGCATTTCAGGCACTGGAGCTTCACGTATCCCTTTTCTTGGTCCTGATTTCGCCGATTCTCCTCAACAGCTGGGGTCAACACTTCAAGGATACACTAAAAGTAGCAGCACAGGGAAAAAGATGCTATCAGGCAGCTATGACTGTCCTAATAAAATCACGCTTCTGACACCAGCAAGTCTTTTCACATGCCTCACTACAGCATTTCAGAGCATAAGGGGTGCAGGAACATTTCCCAGCTGTGCAAAACTTGCCAAGGGCATGGAGCTTCACTGCAGAAGACCAAGACAACCTGTTTTTGCAGGTCTGTGCCTGACAGCTACATACTGACAGGCTCTCTCCGGAACTCTGATCTCAATGGTCCCATCTATTCGTGTCTTTCCTCTAACAACTTGCTCAAATGTACTTAAATAGTATATTGAGAAAAATTTTTTGACTAGAGACCAGAGCCCCTACAGCAGCTGTGTGGACACAGCACTGACACTCACTGTCCAGAGGGCCGAGCACAGGCCAGCACATCACTCAGCACCCACAAAACATGACATTGCACATGCACAACAAGTAATGATCACTAGCTTGACTATAAACTTTTCACCCCAAGAGGAAAAAACTGCAAGACTCTCTTCCTGAGAGCACCCTTTATGCCATAGGAGCTCCACTGCCCATGGCCATGCTCACAGGGACTTCCACAGGTCATCTGTGCAGAAGAAGAAATCCCGACAAGCCAGACGTGGGCTGCAGGTGCTCCTGTGCTCTGAGAACAGCAGCCCTATGCTGGCTGGAAGAATTCAGTGTCTTGCAGTAACACTGCCCCCTCCCCAGGCCTCCCCCACCTGCAGACACTGCTCCGGGCAGTCGTCAAGCACGACATATTTGCGCTTCTGCCGGTCCTTGCGAATGTAGCTGAAGTGCAATGTGAGGACAGGAAAAACTCGCTCCAGGTCCTGCAGGAGACAGAGAACACCTGTTCTAGCATGAGGGAGAAGCTTTCACAGACTACATTTGTTTGCAAACAGCTGAAACGTGGCCATACAAGCACTTAATTTTGGGTGCCCTAAGCAGCCCTCCACAGTTGACAGCATTTGGGCAGAAATAAATAAACAAATATAAAGCTAATGAGTGCTGACAACACTTGCGTTGAGTGCTCGAAAAATTGCACGAGCGCTTGAAACTTACAACAGTAACTTTCAAGGCCTAAAACAAAGCATTTCAAACAAACAACTTTTCATGAAGGTATTTCAGAAGAATATCAAGCCACAAACGTTCAGAAAGGCACAAGGACAGCGTTTAAAAATTAGTTGGAGTTTTTACAGAACACAGTATTAGAGAAACCTGTGAACATGTCTGTATACAGACTGAATGTTAAAATCCTACCACAAGGAAAAAGAGATTTCCAAACTCCCTTTCTGAAGAACCACAAAAGCCAAATAGGGCTGGTAATGCTAAAGCATGCACCTAGAGCAGATGGCTCTTAAGGCTCTTAAGCTGATGGCTCTTAAAGCTGCCAGGAGCTTTTTAAACATCACACTGGGCTCCATGGTGCTCTAGAAACAATGCAATCCACAGTCCTCCAAGGCCAGGGTGATATCCCAGCAAGGAATGGATGGCAAGGAGGTCTCCACCTCATTTAAGTTCCTCTTGAGAAGTCTCTCACTGCTCCACACTGGAACAAGTCCAGCCATTGTCTTTTAATTCCAGTTTTGGAATAGATTTGATGCTGACTTCTGCTGCATTACTGCAGGTAGTCTAAGCAATACAGATGCCATTAGAGACAAATGCATTGGCTGGAAGAGATGCTCAATCAAGCAAGCTTTGCAGGAGCTAGAAAAAGATCTGCAAGATTCTCTACAGGAACCCAAATCCAGAATGCTGGCACATATGGGAGTAAGATGACAAAGGCTCACAGAGAAGTGTAACTCACCATCCTCTTCCAGGTCAGCTCAGAGGTCTCCAGATTCTGCAGGCATTTCAACTCCAGCTTGTGGAGGACTCTGGCAGCCTTCAGTTCCACCTCAATCACATGCTTAGCTGTGACTCGCAGGAAGATCCAGTCTGGCTCTGGGTCCCCTTCACCTTCTATTTGGCTCACCAGCACTGGCTGGCACAGGTCCACTGCCAAACAAGACACAGTGCAGGTCAATACATGCAGCAGACGTTCAGTCCTGCTGGACCCAGGTCCTTACAATTCCCACAATACTGGGCATCATGATACAGCTTCACAGATAAATCCCATTTGAGTCATCTATTCTGTTGTCACCCAAGCCCTCAAATATAGCAGTGAAAGGACCTGTTTACCTTCTGCCATCTCCTCTTCTTCCTCTCCAACCATTAGCTCATCTGCCTCCTCTTCTCCTCTCTGTTCTCCTTCCACAGGCTCAACCAGCTGTACTTCAGGCTCTTCCTCCTTTGCGGTGTCATCCAAAGGAGGAGAGGATCTTTCCTGGGATACTTGGGGCTTTTCCTGCTCTGGGTCAGAGCTCTCACTCTGCAAGTCCATTGCAGCAGGTCTGCCTGCGATCTCATCTGCAGAACGACTGCGGGACACGACGGGTACTTGGTCATGCTCCTCCAGGTGTCTCTTGTACTGCAGCCAGTCAGCACCAAAGCGATCCCTGAAGCTGGCCAAGCGCTTCATCTCCTTCTGATGCTCTAGGATCAGACCTGCAGAGAGACAACTTGGAAAGTATGAAAGTAGTCACCAGGCCAGAGCACTCCTCTTACTGTGGACACTTTAGCTGCTATGTTATTAAGGAAGATGACAAGCCTCACCAGCAGAGAGGGGTAATGCCTGGGGCTCGTGTTCTGTGTCACTCGGCTCCGAAATACTTGCTCTTCGCACTTTGATTTTTCCCTGGAAAAAAACAGGATAAAAGTAGTTGTGAGGAACTAGAACAATGGAAACAGCACCTGATGTGAGGTTCTGCCAAGCTGAAGGGTTTATAGCTGTTACAGTGTAGAGACACATCAAAAAACACTTGTCAGGGTATATCAAGACTGATATTAAACCCAGCCAGTGGTCAGTACCAGACCACATGTCACTGCACAAGGCTTTCACATTGAGGCATCCCCTTCACCCAACATGCCAGCTACATGGCTAAGAAGCTCTGCCAGTCCCAGACCTTGCTTTTCTTCCGAGGGAGCCTGACGGCCACATTCTCTGCTGGCGACTGACTGTCGCTGAAGTCTGCAGCACAGGAGCTCTCCAGAGCACTGCGGTCCAGTGCAGTTTTCTCTGAGGTAGAAGTGTGGATGGACTGGGACACACTTTGCACAAGTCTTGGAAGGTGCTAAAGTAAGAAGAGAGTATTGACAGCTGAGTGCCATGGGCAGACAAGGTAACCAAGCCACAACTCAGGCTGACAACTTTCCTGCTCCTCAACCCAGACTTTCACCATCTCAGTCAAAACACTGACAACAGATCCTGCCTGGTTGATTGGATTGTTTATCACAACCACTCTGATTTAACTCAATCTCTGCCTTTCTTAAAAATAGCAGATGGGAAACTGATAACTGTTTTGCTGACATGTAGTTCAAGTGTCAAGTACCATACAGTATCTGAAGAGGAAACAGGCAAGGCTCCAAGTTCTGCAAGGCTACATAAGCCAAAATAAATTACACTGGCCAGTTCCAACAATTATTAGGAATCAGCATGAACTGAGACAAAATGATCTGTGTCAAAGTCAAGGTAGCCCATAAAGTTTTAATAGGACACATGCCAATCCTGTCAGAGTTCCCAGTTCCAAAGCCAGTAAGATCAGTTTTTAACAGTTATACTTACCATTAGGTCTGAGGAAGAGAGTGGCTCCCCATTCAAGAAGAACTGTAATTAGAGACCCATTTGCAGTCAGATTCCATTTGGCTGGCACATACTCAGGACAACTTCTGCTGACTCCTATTCCCCTTCAGGCCACCCTACGGTTGGGATCCCTGGCAAAAAACTGCAAAGAAACAACCCTGTTCCTGCCTATCCACCACTCCTTTAATTGTAGCTACCTGACCTAATAGCATACAAGGCCAGAAGGGACCGCTGGGGTTTTCCTGTTTACCGACTTTATGACTTCCAGAAACGTATCCAAGACAGTTTGTGGGAGAGGTACAATAGATTATTCTACAACAACTCAAATTGTTTTGAAAGGTACTCACTTTCACCTCAAAGCCTGTATCCTACTTCTAGCCTGAATCCATGTAACTTCCAGTAACTTGAGCTCAGTGAAAGCTTTTTCCAAGATGCAGTTTGAAGGCAATTAATCCAGCCATTTGCCATTAATGAGAAGGGCAGACCAGCTTTGGAACACCTTTGACCCTTAGCAAGTAAGTTCATTTTGCTAAATTGCCAGAACACTGGTTTTGCTGGCTTCTTTGTCTGAAATCAGATTACCAAGAACTGACCTAAGCACTGGAGTGCAAGGGAGAGTGATAACACCTAGATGAGAGCAGTGATGGGGACAAAGAGGTGACCATGGCTGCTGAAGTAGTACATACTTAGGTAAGGTGCACCAAGACTGTGAGTTCCTTCTTTGTGCAGTCTAGCTACATTGTTCCTATCTAGCAGGAACAGAGTAAAGCTCCATCAGAGAGCAAAACTGAAGAAGTAGACAGTGAAGACATATTAAGATCTGAGGTGCTGCAAACCTGAGAACAGTATTCAACTCTGTCCTGGCCAGCACACCACATAAAAATTTAAGGTTAAACTACTCTGCCACAGGGAAAAAAAACAAAAAACCAAAAAAAACCAGCAACCACAAAACAATCACCACTGTTACACTACTGGAATAAACCTGCAAGTTTCTTTTCCCTCATTTGCCCCTGAGTGTTAGAACACCCTGTGCCTTCAACAGCAGGGGCAGAAGACATGTAGCTAATACTCACATTGGAGAAGGCTGCCCTGGGAGACACATGGACAAGGGCTGCAGATCGGTGGTTTTGATGGAACCATATCGGGTTTCCCTCCAAATGCAGCTGGGTGAAGGAAACAGACAAGTTGTTACTAGAAGAAATATTCTATACCCCAATATATCCTGCCTGCAGGCTCCAGTCTCTCCCTCTGCTTCAAGAAACTCCTTGCAGTTATCAAGCCAGGAGAGGAATAGGCTTTTAGAATGCTTCCTGAAATTAGTTTAGCAAATAGAGAAGGAGATTAAGTATCTCCTACTCATGCCCTAGATCATTATGAGCTTTTTCAGTACTGGCTCTGAGAAGTGTTGAAAGAACAGTCCTTTGCAGGTCCAGAGAAGCAGTAGATGCCCCATCCCTGGAGGTGTTCAAGGCCAGACTGGATGCAGCTTTGAGCAACCTGGTCTAGTGACAGGTGTGTCCCTGCCCATGGCAGGGGGTTTGATCTTCAAGGTCCCTACCAACTCAATTACAGAATTAAGGTGGCAACTAGATCTTTAAGGTCCCTAACAACTGAAACCACTCTCTGATTCTATGATCTTCTTTCACAAGTACTATAGTGATTGCTGTGCTCCTCCTTCAGACTTCTCTGAACACACAAATCCACAACAGGATTATGGGAGGATCTTCACTAAATTTGACTTAACTGAACTTGACTTGAGTGTTAAAATCAGAAAGGATGAGCAAGGAAATGGGGATGAATATATGAAGAAAGGTGAGCTTGAGCAAGGGTCACTAAAAATGAAGGCTGAAACACAGGTGTCTGTCTAACTCTCCCCCATTAGTTTCCTGCAATAAAATTAAATGCTCAGGAGTTGAACTTAGCTTTCAAAACCCTCTTGTTACCACAAAGTCTCCATCTTGCACACTCTGTCCATGAGATCCCTATCTATCAACCCATCAGGCTTTGTGCTTACTTTTTTTAAATAGTGCAGAGTGGACAGTGGTGCCAACTGGGCATGTTCCAGCAGCAGGTTATAGGCCACATCCAGGTGCTGCAGATTCACAAGCTGTTCCACCCCTGTGAACAAAGCAAGAAGCCATCAGCATGCTAGAAGACATAACTTAGGAACCTCCCCCAAAACTGAACCCTAGTAAAAATAGTTGTGCCCAAGATTCCAAGTTCTGTTCGTTCTCAAGGACAACAGGAAGGCTTCAAACTCAGAAATGCTCCTCCCTTGTGGGCTCACCATTAATGCTGTCCAGCTCATTGTTGCGCAGGATCAGAGTCACCAGCTTGGATCGGCTGAAGATGCCAAGGTTTGGCACCTTGGACAGGAAGTTATATGCCAGATTGAGGTACTCTAGTTCTGTAAGGGTCTGTTCAGAGAGAAGAGCAGCATTGGATCAACTGGGACCTTAGCTCAAAGCCTGGCCCTGAACTCAAGACAGGGCACTAGCTTCTACTATTTTTTTGATCCTAACAAGGTCAACCAACAAGTGAGTTTCTTAAGACTGTTTCTGTAGAAAGAGTTCAATGTTCACATTGGGAGTAGTTTGTTTAGGGGCACTCAGCATCATCTAACTGCTTTACAGAATTTGCCAGGAGCACCTTTCTCTTTCCTCACCAACTTCAATGGAGCATAGGAAAAGACTGGACATCCTGCCTCAGCAAAAGGAGTGAACTATCAAAAGAAACTCTTCCTTACCTTTGTAAAGATGATGGTGACTGACACCTTGTGAGCCCCACCAACTCCATGAAAAGCTGTTTCATAGCTTTGCTTCAAAGAAGCACATCTAGCCCAGCAGAGCATGGATTTCACTGTCCTTCCCCAGAAACGCGCCATTGTGATGGACTACCCTTTTTCTAGAGCAACTGACTGGTTTCTGAGAGCAGGAAGTAAATGCTACTGGCAGTTTGAACAAATTGAACAGTAAGTTTCTACAGCCCCATGCCTGGCTACATAATTATCACCTGCTGCACAGGTTACAGCAAAGTCTTGGCCACAATGGAGTGTCCACTCTGTGAGGGGCTGTACACACAGAGTACCCTGTCTGTATCAGTGCATTTACCACTCAGCCAGGCTGGACTGCCAAGTGATAACTACAGCTAACTCCCTGTCTTAGAGCAGGTGAGGAATACTGCCTTCTCTGCCTCAGTGCCACTTGGACTGCACATACAGGACAACGGTTTTCAGGCTGCAAGCACTAGCTCTAAGCCACACCACCCTTTGTGATTTTTTCTATTATATCTCACCTAGTAGGAACATGATGTCAATGATTACAGAATTTTAGCAGTATTCTCTGCATAGGAGGAAACTGGTGGTCAGCCCAAAATACTCACCGTTAAATAGTGCTCACAATCCTGGATCTTGTTGTGACTCAAATCCAAGACCCTCAGAGCATTCAATAATTGCTGAGGGACAAAAAGATACTAGATCAGATCCTACAACTGTCTCTGTTACAGCATGAAAAGCCTCTCCTGCTGGGAGAGACCAGCAAAATTAGCACTGCCCACTTCCTCCCAACCAGACCTAGCAGCATCAGTAACATAGGGCCTGGCTTTTGGCTGTGATCATCTCCTCTCTTCTCCTCAGCCAAGCAGGAAGGATGCCCCACTCACCAGTGAGTCATCCAAGGCAGTGATTGAGTTATAGCTGAAGTTCACAGTCTGCAGTTCCAACCATGGGAGAGCACAGCTCAGATCTCCACCACATGCCGAAATTATTTCCTAGGAAGAAGAGAGGAGCCATTCCTTGGTGAATACTAGCTGTTACAGTAAAAGCAGATGAACACAGCAGAACAGTTAGTCTAGAAGGCGGTTGACACAAAGGTGCTTTACAGACCTTGCCTTGCTTAAGAGAGGCAGTGACTTTTATGTCCCTAATTCAAGTATTTGGAGGTGGTGGGAATCCCATGGCCAGATATTTAGAAAACAGATGCTTTTGTTTCCCATACTGAAGTGGCAATAGTTAACCTAATCTGTTGGATTTCTTAGGCTCAGAACATTGAGCACAAAGATTCATGCTAACAAAGTCATTTTCAGACCTCCCTCAAACAAAAGCAAGATACACACTTGTGTTCTGACAGACAAAAAAAGCTCTCAAAGCACTCCCCACCATCAGCCCCTGTTCCCCAGCAGGCATCTGCTTCTGTGTCCCAGAGAGAAGCCCAGAGGCCCATGGCCAGCACAGCCCATGCTACTCAGCTCTCCATGGCTGGAGCTTGCCTTCATGTCTCAGAAATGTGCTGGGCAGCAGTGCAGGTAAGACACTGGGGCACAGCATCTCCTCTGACAATAAGCTCTAATTTAAGGCTGCTGAGGTACAATGAAATAGATCTTGACCAGCTGCAGGCCTTGAATGAGGAAACAGCCAGATACACAGACACAGAGTTGTCAGGCCTAGCTGACACGACTGTTGTCTAGAGCCAGAAATTCTCAAGAAGCGTAAAAGAAGACTACAGAGCACACATGCATGCAAGCAGGGAATCCTTCAACACTGCTTGAGACAGGAGTAGGACCCCAGAATGGGGAAGGGAGATGAAGCCATACACAACATGGATGAATAAAAGGGCTAACACTCCTACATCTTCCTTGTGTGAAGAGCTGTAGGGTCAAGACAGCCTTTCTCTTGCAATTTACCCCATGAGCTGTGTAGAGACAACTCACCTCCAGTGTACTGATACATTTGCAACAGGTTAGAGATTCCAGCTGAGAATAGACAAATCGCAGTCCCCGGAGGCAGTGTGGAGGGACAGACCTTAACTGCAGCAGTGATGAGAAAGTAAGAACAACATACATCAAAATATTACAGTGGAGGAGCAGATCCAAGTTTCACCCCAATCAAGTGTTGCAGGAGTTTAGTCTTAGCCTTCTAGGGAAGCCACAAAAGTCTACCTGGTTTTTAGGAGCAGAGGCATTCTGCAACCACAAAACTAGTTGAGAAAACCCAAACAGCAAGACTCAAAGCCACTCTTGCCACCTATACTTACTTCCAGATGCCGGAGGGACTTGAAAGGGAAGATCTTCACAGCAGATTGCAAAACACAGTTTGGAACATGAACGAGCTAGAGAAATGAGAAAAAAAATCTCATGTCAAGCTTGATTTGTGCTTCATTACCACCTTCCTGATGCACCAACTGCAGCACCTTGAAAAGGTTCTCCCTCCAGCTCGGGTGATCCCTTATAAACTCTCTCCCAGTGCTGGTAGTGGCGTCTCCCCAGCTCCACAGTACAATAGAGGGCAAAGAGAATAGCATGTTAGCAAATGTGGTCTGCCAGCCCACGGAGCTCTTCTTCATCTCCCCTGCCCACATGGCCCACATGACCACTTTCAGCACCACTGGGAGGTCTGACAGCTGGATTCCTCATCAGCCACAACTAGCAAATCTACTAAAGACAAAACTAACTGCTGGAGGTATGTTTATCAAGCAACTGAGTGGAAGTAGCACACTGGTGGGAAGTGTGCATGTGCATTTCACTACAAGAGGCCAAATAAGGCAAATCACAAGCAAATGGAGAACAGAGTTGGTCTCCAAGGCACTGTTAGACTGAGGTGCCTGCAAACCTCCTCTGTGTATTCTGTAGTACAGCCACAGGCCCTTTCACCACAGGGCAGTTAGGCTGTGTTCATGTACCATAAAGCAGCTTATTAAAACCACCTTCTTATTCTTTCTACGGACAGCGCACAAACAGTATTTCTGGCTGCTACTGAAAGTGAGTAATGAAGCAGTTACCACTTCCACTGCAGACCAGAGAGATCATTTCTGCCAGTTATATATACATTCACACAGAAGTGACTCATCAGGTGCAGAACAGACATCCCAAGACCTCATCACCACTACTGCTTCCACAGCTACAGCCCTGGCAGGAATGAATCACTTGCCCACTGCCTGACAGCACTAATGCTGCACGTTGAACAAGAGCATTTGGAAGGGAAGCTTGCACTGGCAAGCTGTAATGGTCAGTTTTTGCAAAGTTTATTTCAGATGCCATTCTTGCTGTGTGTCTTGATCATCACCTCTCCCTCCACTGTCTTAAAAATCTTAAAAAGCCAGGCTGATATAAGTTATTAGTTTGTCCAAGTAAACCAGTTACCAGACATCAATGGGCAGCTTCCCCTTCTTTACAAGCTTGCTGCAGAGAGAGCACAGGAGCACTCACCACAATACCCTCCTGATTGCAGGGTCACTCCCTGCATCCTCCTGCCGAGAGACCCATGTTTCTCCACAGACACTGGGCCCCACCCCAGTGTCCCCACTCACTACACTGTTACAAAGTCCTCCCAACAACATTCTGATACCACTCCACTCTCACAGGGAAAACATGTCTTTAAAGCCATCAGAGATTTTAGTGCTCAGCCACACTACCTTCTGAGCCTCCCTGTGGAACCTAAAACAGCTGCTAATTCCTCTTCCCCTTTCAGGCCCCTTTCACCTCTACTATCCTCTAAGCAGTGCCCCAGACCCCAGTAGGATCATCTGCAGCCTCGTAGCACATGCCACCTTTCAAAAAGCTCTCTGAAGAATTCCTTGGTCTGTAGTTTTATCTTTATTACAGCCTCTTTACTACAGCCTTTATTGTTAAAATTAATGAGGATACATTACTAGAAATATCTCATGCTGTGAAACCGATCAACCAGAACCACTGCCCAGGCTGCTGAAATAAGCAGCAGCCCCAGAGTGTGTACAACATCTGACCCCTCTGCTCAAGTTCCCCGGCTCTGCTGCCTTGGGTGAATCAGTCATCACTCCGGGAGCACTCAGCTGTGCTCAGGTGCCAGGCACTGCCTGAATTGCTCAAGCATTTCAGGAAATAATCATTTTCCTAACAATGATAATACCGTACCAAGGTCAGAACATAATTAACTCCTGCTGCCCCTGTTTTTAACTCCGAGAAACTTTCCTCTGAGTTGCATGGCTGATCCTAGATAAGCAGCTATAGACTATCGTGCTGAACCACGACTCCACTGTGGCAAGAGCCCTGTGAGACCCATCTGACCCACGGAGCCTGCCCGTCAGACGGGGGCAATGGGCACTGGAGGAGGCTGCTCTGAAGCTGTGTCTGCCACCTGCACCGGCCGGCCCTGCAGCACGCCCGGCCCCGGTGCGTACAGACCTTCAGAGAGTGAGTCTTCTGCAGGACGTCGAAGAGGAACTGCGCCTGGAGGATGGCGGCTGTCTCGGCGGGGTGCGAGGGCAGCGCCACGAAGCCCCGGTTCTGGTTGCGGGAGCCCAGGTGCTGCTCGAAGACCTGCGTGAGGTGCTGCAGGGTGGAGGTGAGCAGCGTCAGCGTGCTGGAGCCGTCCAGGACGAGGTCCCCTGCAGGAAAGGGGAAGGACGGGCCGGGCCGTGAGTGTCCACACACCGGGGACACTGACACGACCCGGCCCGGCCAGGCCCGCGGCGGCCGCCACTCACCGGCGTCCTGCAGCAGCCGCGCCAGGCCGTGCACCAGCGTCTCCGCCGCCGCCATCTGCAGCGGGGAGGCCGCGGCGACCCCGGCTCGGCACGGCCCGGCCCGGCCGGTCCCGCCGCCGCTCCGCCGCCCTTCCGCGTTACCACCGAGACGCGCCCTTCCGCCGCACCAGCGAGGCGGCCGCCGCT
>NW_024581135.1:16036183-16078693 GCF_017639235.1 Corvus kubaryi
GTCTGCGGGGCGCGGGGCGCTCCGGTGCTGCACGGTGCGTGGCGCGATGCGGGTGGCTGCCGGTGCGGGGCATGGTGCATGGCATGGCACGGTGCGGGGCGGTGCATGGCACGGGGCACGGCACGGCACGCAGCGCGGTGCTCGGGGCTGGATGCGGCACGGCGTGGAGCAGTCCCGCGCTCCGCACCGTACGGGTTTGCAAGGCACGGCGCGGACGTGGTGCAGTGACCTCAGTGCCTGTCTGTGTCCCTCTCCTTCTCCGGCTGTACGTGCGTCTGTCAGAGCTGTCCGTACGTCCAGTGGAGGGGTGGCTTATTGTTGCTGTCTGGTGCTGGCACTTCGTTCTGGAGTGAATTTTGTTCCGTGTGTTCATTTATGTGTCTGTGGACCATGCAGGCTTCGTCCCGTCTGGTACCCTGTGAAGGGCCGGTTGTGAGGGAGAGTCATGGAACTGGCGGTGCTTCAGGAGTGAATGGCTGTGATGGTTCATCCAGGGTAGTTCAGTGGAGCATAGAATTCACGGAAATATTTAAGCCTTCTAAAGTGCTTGTGTAATATTACAAATTTCAACATAGCCATGTGGCAGAGAGATCCACAGGTTAAAACCCTCACGCTGGAAAACTTTGTGTGTTTACTGTCTTGTGTCGTCTTTTCATTCTGGTATGTGTGTCTGTTCCTTGGCCATGACAGAGGAGAGGTAGGGGCTGCACAGCCCACTCCTGTTTCTTTTGGCTTTGAGGCTGTGAGTTTCACAATAGCATCCAAATGCTTTGATGTACGCAGCAGCACCCCTCCTGCTCCTTTCTCTCCATGGACAGGTACATAAGTATTTCTTCCCAGGAAAATTTTCCAGGCCTCTAATCCTTCTCCTTTGTGAGCTCTTCCTGTCTGTGTCTATCAGCCAGAGTCCCTTCTCCTCTCCTATCCTCAAACCAGCTTTGCCCCTGTGGCTTTATCCCTATCTTAACATCCATTCATAGTCTAGACACTCCACAGCTAAATTATTCTCAGCCGATGGCCAAGGGATTAAGGAAGAGCTGTGGAGATGGATGTGGGACCTGATGGCTATCTCCATGCAGCCCCTTGCCCACGGAGCCTGGGGCAGCCTGCCTGTAGTGTTACTGACTCATCTTTATTGCAAAGGGACAGTGTGAACTGCTCGCCTCGGCCCTCAAAGATGTGCCAGATCGTGTTTTTCTCAGCAAAACAGGGAAGCTCTGGCACTGTGAAACAGCCTTTGGGGGTGAGGGGGAGCCCTGCTGGAGTCCCTGTGAGCAACATGTGGGAGATGCCATAGCTGCCAGCATTGCAGGGACATGCCTGCTCACTTTCCTGCAGAATCTGTTAAGCCTACATGGTCAGTGTGATGGTCAGGACAAGGTATAGCGATTTATGTGAGCCAGTTCTGTTTACTGGTGTGCTTGTGGAGAGAGTGGGGATGTGTGAGTGCTCACAGGTTGGCAGGCTGTGGATTTTTCTGGCCTCCCTTCGAATCTGGCCTGCTGGCATGACGCTTCTATTACTGAAAATTACTTCTAGCGGGAATGCTGAATCACGTACTCCCCATAACCAGGAGATACAGTAGGATGAAGGTATCAGTCATTTGCTTTTCTTTAGTGGTGTTTGTTTTTTTAGTTTCCCATTTTGTCTTGTGCTCTTCTTATGGCAACCCAGGCAGGGATGCCAGCAGGCTGGGCACTTCAGCATGGTGCTTGTTAGCAGAATTCTCCCTGATACTCCTTTTAAGTTTCTAGTTTAAATTTTAACCCATTCGTAAATCTCTTTATGAAGGGCTGCCTCACAAAAAAAAAAAATCTTTAATTGTGTTTCACACTCTTGAGATCTTTCCAGACTGCTGGTTTGTCCCCTCCCCATCTTAGTCATCCCATATTGTGCTAGACAAAATTAGCTCCTAACCTTTCCTTATAAATCAATCCCTCTGGCCCACTAGCAATTTTTTTTTTTGCTCTTCTCTGAACTCCATCTGTTGAGGGTGATAGAAACGCCAGGCAGGATCCCAGTAGGTGTCCGTCTCGCCTTCCTCCAGAGGTGGCACAGACTAAGGGGCAAGTGGCCTCTAGTGGCCATGGCCAGCCGCCGGTGTACCGAAGGGGAACACCAGTGCTTTCAGGCTGAGGGCTCTCCATTCTTCAGAAACAGGGGAGCTGGTAGGGTTAGAATTGGAGAACACATCTTTCATCCTCACCTCTCTCTCATCCCCAAAGCATCAGAGCTTTCTGACAGCTGGGCCTCAAGTCCTGCTGTCTTGTGGTGCCCACACATTGCATCCTGCTTTCACAGGGTGGTGAGTGGGGCATTGATGGAAACCCCTGAGTATCTCCCAGTCCCTCTGAAATTTCACAGCAAGTCCCCAGGGCTCTCTTACTGCTACTACAACTGTCTGGCTTTTAGTTGTTCAGCCTCATTGGAGTGATGGCTTCGGCATAATTCTGAATGCGCTGCTTTGATGGGTAAAGAAAGAGTAAGTGCTGGATTTTCCCTCCCTTTTAACTTAGTTTAGGCAGTAAGGCTGTAGTTTTAAACTCAGTGTAACATCCTGCAAAGCTGGTGCCAGCAGAGTGTGTTGGACCCAGCAGTTCTCCAGGATGTGGGTTTCCTCCGTCCCGGAGCATAAAATGCCCCTGGAGCCTCTGCCTTGCTCCGGACATACCTGAGCTTGACCTGAAACAAAGCACATTGCTTCACACCACTGCTGATAGTTTTTAGTTTACTTCAAAGGCCCCACAAGGCATGTTAGTGGCACAGAGGTGGAGCTGAGCATTAGCATTTCTTTTGTTAAATTACTTTTACCATTTTGCTAGGTTTTAGAGATTCTGACTCTACAGGAGCTGCTGTCCAAAGCCCCATTATCTTTTTACTCCCTAAGTTATAGTGCTTACAACGCATTTTTGCAGGCAGTCTGTAGTTATGAATGTTCTGTTCCTTAAAAATGTCCAATCCTTTCTTTAACAGTGGTGATGCCATAGCCCTGCAAAGTGAGGTTCCCCTGCCAGCTCTTCCCACTGGAATAAAATGTTCCCTGCCTTCAGTTTCAAATGTACTGCTGTTTGTTTTCATGGAATTATACCCTCTTCTTGAATTAAATGGGGGGGAAAAAAAAAGCCATGTATTAACCTTTTCTCTATCATGTCTCCTACTAAAAGGCAGCTCAGTCTCTGCTTACAGATGATTTCCAGACCTTTCTCATTTTTTCTTCTATCTCTTGGAACCCTTTTGCTCTATTTTTCTTGGAAAACAGGTTTTGAAGTTGAAGATTACGGCTTAAGATCGACAGAGTGGATTGGGTGTTTTAATTATTTTCTGCCTTGTTCCTGGATGCTGCATTTGCTGTTTAGATGTCTGTCTTGGCAGCTTATTTCTCTTGAGCTGTTGAGGTCTTACTGCGGATGAAATTAGTGACGAGTCCAATGAGGTGTGTTTCAGGGGTTTCTTCCATTACATTTTGCCTTGTTCCTGATAATTAGGAAGGTGGACCAAAGGAACATCCTTCATCAGTGGTCAGATTAGCTCCTCAAAAACTTGCCTTACAGATGGTCCTGGGATTTTTGTTTTGGGTAAGCTCTTCAGGTAGGCAGGGTAAGCAGACTGTAGACCTTCTGGACATCTTCAAAGATAGAAGGGATGATGAAGTGGCCTTACTGGTGTTATCCTTAGGCAGTCTTTTGTGTTTTAGAACAGTGTCCCATGCTAGGCACTTCAGATGAGACAGTAAGAAAGCCCTCAGCAGATAGCCAGGACACGGACTATAATACTTACTCCAAAGCTTTCGTAGCCGGAAAATAGCTTGTTCTGAAAGATGGGTTTAAATTCTCTTAATTTTCTTTGTCATAAATACAACTCGTTACCAGAGAGATGTCCAAGCTATCCTCTGACTATGCAGTTTTTTGCTCCTTGATGACATCACTGAAAAAAAAATGTTTTCCTTTGCCAGTTTTGCATTAATTTGTATTCTACCCTTATAGTTTTAACGAATGTCCCTTTTCTTGTGCTGTAAGCTGAGGACACTCTGCTTCTCCCTGTGTGCAATGCACTGTGTATGTGCTTCCATCTTCTCTGTTTCAGATGAGTTTTTGGAGGTCAGTATCTTCCCAGTGCTGGTCTCTGTACCATCTCAGTTCTTCCTGGGGTGCAGCCCATGCTGCTTAGGCTGTGCTGCTGCTGTAGATGGTTTGACTGGAGGTGTTTATGTGTTAGTCTGTATCCCATTCCTTGTCAAGCGTGGCACCTCTTTGCCTTCTTCAGCTGTAGTTGGATATTGAGCAGATCATTCCTTTGTGCTGCCCTCAGGGACTTGTGTGTCCCTTAGCCTCGCCAGTGCTGACAGGGCACAGATCTGCAGCCTGAAGGTTGGCCTCTTTGCCTGTAACATGTGTTGCTTTGTGTGTGGTGTTTGGACGATGAACTGTTTGTCCTTGTGCTGTCTCTGTGGTCTGCACAGCTCTGTCTGTGGTTCCGTCCTTTTTTGGGATCTGCCCAATTAAAGCTAGGTGCCACAGGGATCACTCTGCTGCCTGCTCCTGGCATGTACTCCCAGCACCTGATCTCTCTGACTTTTTCTTTCCCTGGTGGTCAGTCATGCCCCAGCTTTGCACAGCTGTGCTGCTGTAGACGTGGCTGAGCAGGAAGCTTTTCTTTCTCTTGCACAGCCCATGCAGGAGCTCTATATATCTGCTGTCTCCATTGGCCCCTCTGACCTTTCAGAGAAGGACAAGCTCCCACCTATCCCTGATCAGTTGGAGCTGGTGGCCAAAGCAGCGTGGGTTGGGCCACTTGCCCCCGCACACTTCTGGGGACAGGCCTGTCCTAGTGATGCTGGGGAGGTTCTCCAAAGGTTGGTGAGGTGACCTCTGGATCAGGAGCCAGGGGCTTGAGGGCAGTGGCCAGCAGTCTCCCACGACATTCCCTTGTCCTGCCCTCTCTCCACAGGTTATGCCACTCTCCAGGTTTGCTGGGTGCCTGCCGGTGAAAGAGAAGGGTTGATATTTTGCCCAGGCCCTTAGGTCCTGAACCAAAATGGCAGCTGGAGAGTCCCCTCCCGTAGGAGATGTCTTCATCGACTTGCAGCAGGTGAGGTGGGAATCTGGCAGCAGTGGGGCTGTCTCTTCCCCAGGGCCCGTGCTCCTGCTGGCTGAGAGCGGGACTGGTATCCTGGCAGCGTGCTGCAGTAGGAGACACAGCCTGTGTTTACTGGGGACAGCTCTGCACGAAGGGTGTCTCGAGGCTGCCCATGAGCCCGTATCCTCTCCATGCAAACAGCAAACTGTGGCCCAGAGAAGGCCAGAGGCTGCTCTGTGAGGTCCCTCTGCTTTCACGTGCCACTGGGTAGGGTATGCAAGTGACAGGAGGAGCTGAGCGGTTTGAAAATAAACTATCTCCATTTAGGCTGAGCTTGGGGCACCTGTGCTAAGGTGAGAGGAGAAGCAGTCTCACCCGCCGATACAAGGCTGCTCCTAGGCCACAGCTAAGAACAGGGATGCGAGGAGAGGGATCTCTCAGCTAAAGCTGCCTTGCTCCCTCTTTCTGCCTAGCAGATTTGTCACAGTTGGGCCTCCTCCTGTTTCCATGGAAACACGGGAGTCCACAACAGCTCCGTGCTGGCATTTCAGCTATATTGACGGAAAATTTTACCAGCTGCAGCTGCTCAGGAGAAAGAAAGAAAGGCCAGGGGACGCCTGGTGATGCTCATCTCAGGGCATTTCCACCAGCAAAAGGCAGAGAAGTTCCCATTGCCTGAAACAGGAGGAAGATGGACAGAAAAGCCTGAAGAAAGCATCCAAGGGGAACGGGGAGTCCCTAGGTGTGTGGAGGGGAGGCGGGAAGGCACAGGGTGGTCACTGACCCAAGGGCAGCTCACCAGAGCAGGGATACTGTTTCCCAAGGGGAAATACAGAGGAGGTCTAAAAATGGGAGAGAGATGGCAGACTGGGCAAAGGGAAGACCAGAGGGCAGCAGTTAAATGTGAGGAGAGAAAAATTCCAGCCAAACCAAAGCTATACATTTCCTCTAATAGGAAAAGTAGGCACTGGCAGATTCCCTTGATACCTGCCACTCAGGAGAGGTGTGGAGGACCACTAAGGTGTCTCTGCAGAGTGTGCCTTGGAGCTTGCTGGTCTGTTCTGGCACTTGGTCTTGAGCAGACCTCTGCCTCTATGTGAGAAATTATGCTCCAGGCCTGTTGTGTGGAGCCTGGTGCTCCTTAGCAAGCCGGCACTGTTGGAAGGGCAGGAGGATCCAGAGGGCTTTAGGGGTCTGCTGTGTTTGATTCTTACCTGGCGGTTTCTGTGCAGGGCAGAGATCACGCAGAGAAAGCCTCTCCTGGTGCCGAGGACGATGAGGACTTGGATAAGACTTTGTCAATCGAGAGATTTGGGGACCTGATAAGCAAGTCAGCATCAAGCAATCTGGAGAAGCAAAGTCGCAGCTACAGTGAGAGAGATTTTGAATGTATGTAGGTTTTGAAACGTTGTACCCACTTCCACCCTCAACACCAGCCCTCACTCAGTCCCACGTGCTCTGCAGCCTTGTGCCAGGACTGCAGATTGTATTAGCCTGCTACTCACTTCCTTCCTCCAGAGCGTTCCCAAGGTGCTATGTACACACAGTTTAGCACCAGTGCCCACGGCCTGTTTCCAGTCTGTTCCTGTTTTCTCTGTCTCCATAGGCATAGCTACTGCACAGCCCACCCAGCAGCATAGCTCAGCCTGGGGTATTCGCTCACCTCCTAGACCAGTCTCTGAGACCTCTGCAGCAACTACCCCAAGTTGAAATTTCCAGTTTAAAACAATTTTTCTTCCATGTGGCTGCAAAGAAACATCCACATATGACCAGAAGCCAGGCTGTCCTCACCAGTCTGAAAGCAGATGGCTCCAGTCAGACATGCCTGTGTATTTCTAAATAGCACTCAAGAATCCATTGGGCTTATCTGATCAAAGAAGGGAACTGCAAAATAAAAATGGAGTGTGAATTTAGAGTGCTGTAGTTATCTCACCTGAATTCATCTGAGCATATTTATTCCTCTAACTGCCCTTTCATGATGAAGGCAACTGGTCTGTCCAAGCTCACTTTGTGTGTAAAATGAGAATGTACCCACGAGAGTGACCGTAAGCTATTGCCTGGTGTATGTGGGTTATGTAGTACTAACAGCAGTGAAGGGCAGGAAGAGGCCCCTGTCCGGCAGCCTGTTTGTGTGGCAGACACATAGCAATGGCTGGGAGGTCTTCCCAGTCTGTGGCTGTCCACAGTCACATACTGCTTATTTTCCAGCTTGGCTTTGATGGGATACAACCTTGGGAACATTAGGTCCCAAGTACATCACCAGGCTGTTTTCTGCTTGGCCACTCATTGCCAATGGCTGTTATAAAAGCTTGCTGGTAAAAGTCTAATACTGTAGTGCACCCAGCTGCTGTTTCTTGCCTGTGTCATTTCTCTACAGAGTTTCCATTCAAATAACACTTCCCATCTGGGCTCACAGTCACTTGTGCACATGGCTGCAAGGTGCTAATAGCTTTGCTGGGGGTTGAATTCCTGTCCTGTGCCCGTAGGACCTACCTGCTCAGAAGCTCTGCCTGTGTGCACAGGTGTGTGGGTTGGCTTGGAGGACATGGATGATCTGCTTGAGCATGCATGCAGAAGCTTTTTGAAAATTTGACTAGAGTTTTGTACTCTTTGGGGTTGGGGTTTTTATTCCTTATTAATAGGAGAGTCCTTCTTTTGTCAGAATCAAGCTTGTTTTCCTCTGAGCTCCTGATCTATTTCTGTTGTCTAGGACTACATCAACCCTGGTTATCAAAAGTTTTATGCAGTTTGTATTCATAAAGCTGGAAGATCTGGCTAGGTCATTAGACTTTTAAAGATAACATACCAGCCCATAGAGGCAAATGCTCTCTGGGCTTAGAAGTCTTTCCTGCCCTAGTCGAAGCCAGGAATTCCTAATATGTAGGCTCTTCCTTCTGGGCTCCCTATCCAAATTACTTTTTCTTATCTCTTGTATCAAGTTCACCAAGAAATGTAATCAAACATCTGGGACACTAGTTTGGCAGTAACTTTCCATGCAGGCAGGCAGCGCAAGGAAGGGAGCAGGGAGGGAGGGCAGGGACTGGACGCACAAGAGGACAGGCAGGAAGAAGAGGGAGGTAGGAATCCTTTTGTGTTTGGGAGAGCTGCATTTTTCCTACCTCCAGACCACCTCTGTGGAGATGTGATCAGTTGACACGAGCAGGGTTGAGTGCAGGAGTGAAGAGAAGAGCAGTGCTCCCCTCTTCTGTGCCAGATCACACACTTAACCATCACTGCCCTTCCCTGCAGCCCAAGGCTTCAGTTTCCTTCTGATCCAAAACATAAATGTTTCTGTCTTGGGCTGAAGTGAACAAACCAGAAGGGAAAGATGGGCTGTGTCCTTGCCAGCAGCTTTGTGCTGTTGAAGGAGCAACATGTGTACAGTTGGGGTCTTCCTTGCTTTTTATATTAGAAATTCATGCCTGATGTATCTGTGGCATGCTATGGAAGTACAGCAGCAGGACAGAAGGGTCTTTCTGCCACATCTCGTGAGTGAAATAGCATACACCCAGTTAAGTCAAAGAAAAAAACACTTTTGAGAGAAAAGTGTTTATAAGAGCCCAAACTTCATTCCAATTTGCAGACGTCTGACCATTCTAAATCTCCTCTAATCTTGCCACAAGCTGCTTCTTCTGAACCAGGGGGATGTGTGAAATATCCCTGCTGTTCCCAAGGGGGGAAACAAGGGAGAAAAGACTTGAGAAACCAAAGGAAAGGAAACATGACAGCAGAACAATGAACCTGCCTGGCTCTCCCAGGGAGAAGGTTATAGCCTACATTGAAAATGTCCTTTGAAGGTAGTTTTCACTATAAACAGATTTTGCTGCCATGTCACAGGAAAGCTGGGAAGGAACCAAATCAAAACAGACTGGAAACAATTCCTCAGGAAGAGCTGCCGAGCAACACCCCCTTGCCAAGTGGCTAGTGCCCCCCTGATTTCAGCGGCTCCGGGTGCAGCCCCAGGACCTGTGCATCCTGCTGACTGTCTGTGGGAGGCTTTGTGCCTGCACATAGCCCTGGCAGCAATGGCTTCTCTTTCTCTCACAGGGGGATGCTGAGCTTACCCTGTTCCCTGCCTGGTGCGTTGCCTTTGTTTTGGAGTGAAGGCTCAGAAATGCCCTTAATTTTTTCTCATTCTGTAATTCCCATGACACCCAGGTGAAGCCTGTATAAATTTCTCTTTGTAGATTAGTTTAAAGAAAAGTCCTTCTGCCCTGTTTCTTTACCCTGGATTTTAAAAGACAGCCTCCTAACTGAACCTGAATTTCAGAGGCTGGTAGACACATGCCCTCAAAGTACCTGGGATGTGGACTTTGGTTGCATCTGCACTGTTGTTCCTGTGGCTGTGTAGGAGGAACTTTCTGTCAAAGCCTGGGGGATAAATAAGCTGCATCTATTCAACTCAAGGAAACGTTATGCAGAAAAGAAATCACAATCATTTAGGATGGAAAAGACCTTTAAGATCATCAAGTCCAACCTAACACCAAGTCCACTGCTAAGCCATGGCCTAACCACTAAGTAATGTCCCTAGAAAGTTTGTAAGGGGCCCAAATCATGCTTGTTTGAGGATGCAAGAAACATTTCCCCATGTTTAGGAAGGGATGTTGCCTCTGGCAAGTCAACGCAGCTCTGCACAGCCATGCAAATGGCTTTTGGCAACAGAGGGAGAGGGGTGCTGCCTTCCCCAGGGCAGTGGAGCTGTGTTGGGGTGGTTTGGCACTGCACAAGGGCTGTCTCCCCACCTAGCCCAGGCTGGACACAGCCTGCCGCATCAGTGAAAGAGCTTTGCTATGTCCCTGTGGGCTGGTGGCTCTCCTTGCCCTTCCTGGCCCTTGATCTTCAGACCATGCTGTTTCCTGGAGGGGCGCCTGGCAGGTTCCTCCCAGCCTCTTCCTGCCCCTGACTCTCTTTTTCTCTCTCAGTCCACCGCCAAACCTCGCACCACATCCATCATCCCCTTTCCACTCACCTCCCTTCTGCCCTCAAGTTCCAAAAGAGGCCACCCCGTGCCAGCAGAAGGAAAAAAAGGAGGAGGAAAAAGAAGAAGACCTCAGTACCCCCCTCAGAGGTCACCCCCACCATCCAGGAAGAGGACGAGGAGGGAGGAGAAGAGGAGGAAGAAGAGGAAGAAGAAGAAGAGGAAGAAGGAGAATCTGAGGCAGAGGAGGTCCAGGAGAAAGAAATCTCTGCAGAGTCTGAGGCCGAAGCTTGTGGGAAGGACACATCCCCTAAGCTGGAGTCCCCAAGCAAACCAAAGGCAAGGCCAGGGCATGCCTATCTGGATGGGGCTTGGAGTCTGGGGGGAGGTGGTAGGAGGGTTCCAGTGAGTATGCTGCTCAGGGATAAGAAGTTGTAGCTGTGCAGTATTGTGGGAAGAATGTTTTTGTCCTTGCCTAGCAGAGATGGCCACCAAAGGACAGTGAGAGGTAAGCCATTGCTTGGTGTGGATGCAGGGGCATCCACATGACTGTTTTGGGGCTGTAAGACCCATGGGGGAAGATCAGCGTGTCTGTTCTTAGGGTTTATAGTATAGTGGAGGGCTCACTATGACCAGTCCCAGGGTATAGGGCATGTGGGGAAAGTCATTGTGGCCCACCCTGGGCAGGATCTGTGTGCCAAGGGCTGGGGTGAAGGCTGTTTGCCCCAGCTCTCGCTGTCAGGACTGTTGTCTCTGCAGTTCACCGTCGGCAGCGATGAGGAGGAGTCCAGCAGCGCCCTGGCTCCCACGCAGTTCCACGTGGAGGAGGAGTGTGGCATCCTGTCCCCCATGCCTCGCTTTGCTGACCTGCTGCAGGACAAGGGCCCCGCCTCTCTCCACAGGTAGGCGAGCAGTGCCAAGCTGCCTGCTGCTCTCCCTGGCTCAAGGTCGCCGCACAGTCTGTCCCCAGGGGTAGTGGCTGTGCTTAGCCTGAACTTACCTGCTGAGTCAGAAGGGATGTGGGTCCCAGAGGGAGAGCATCTGTGAGCAAGAGGGCTGCTCTCTGGTGGGACAGTCAGTCCATGCAACTCCTGCAACCTCCCTGGGTCCATGGGATTCCACAGTGCAGGGTTAGAGGCACTGGGCTGCACATCTGGAATACCCTTCCTCCCAGCTAACTTGTGCTGTTGTGCAGATCTGCAAGCAGGGAAGCCCCAGGAGGGGACCATGAGGCCATCAACCCAGGGGTTGGTCCCCGACACTGGGTACAAGCTGATCCCACTCTGTGGTAGGGAAGAGAAGGAGCAGAACAGGCAGCCTTCAGGTTTTGCAGGAGATGCCTCCTGGCCCTGCTCTTTCTCAGGAACTTGCTGATCAGGGCTTGGACCGTGGGACCCCGACCCCTGAGGGCCACTGCCCGTTTTCATTCACCCTGTTTACTACCATCAGTCTCTTTGGTTCCTACAGCCCCCCTGGGCCTCGAGAGCGTCTGTCACATGGGTGGGAGAAGCGCAAAGCCTGGGGGCAGGTGGTGAGTGGACAACGGGTTACCTATGACTTGAAGGAGAGGATGTGCATCGGCAGCATGACCACCCTGGAGAGCGCGGCGTACCAGCGCGTCCCCACGGACGAGGCCGAGGCCCAGATGCTGGCGTCTGCTGACCTGGACGGCATGAAAAGTGAGGCTTTACAACACTACCTGCATTACCAGTGTGTGTGTCCCTTTGTCTCGTGCTCTCCCCTAGCAGCCTCAGGCATGGTCTTCAGCCTGCCGCAGGATCTGGTCCTCACCTTCCTGTTCCCCAGATCCTTCTTTTCCAACAGTGTCTTATCTCTGTCAGCTTTGCATTGTCCACAGTGCTGATCCTCCTGTTTTCAGCATCTCTACTCCCACCTACCCCGTGGATGCCTGTTCCTCCACCCACCCTCTGTCCTCTCTAGTTCAGGGTTCCCAGCATTTCCCTGAGACCCAGCTCTCTCCTCTCCTGACACACTTTCCCAGCAATCAGCCCTCTGTGTGACACGCCACCAGCTCTGGTATTGCAGAAAACCTGAGGTGAGGAGCCTCCCCTCTCCTCTGCTCTCCTGGCAGAGGCAGCTGCCCCCTCTGGAGCGCCTCAGAGGGGGACTGCCCCTGTGCGTGGCACGAGGACAGAGAGAAGAGACGTCATGGAAATGCACGCTCCGGGCCCGAGGACATGGAGAATTCAATAGGTTGCTCTGCAGGCTGGAGAGGGAGGGAGACACCAGAGGGGAGCGAGGGAGAGAAGCGGTGCTGCACACACAGCCTGGCTGTCCCCAGGCCACGGGTGCCGCATCCCTGGGCATCTGGCACAAGACCCCACAGCAAAGCGAGGACCCTCCTCTGGAGGAGCTGGTGGGGAAGCCCCCCACAGAAGCATCCCTGGGTGGAGCCAGCCTTCCTGGAACCTCATCAGCCCTTGGGGCTGCTGCAGCAGGCACCTTCATGCCCCGTGAGCAGGGGAGCGAGGCACCGGGGCTGGCCCCAGGGCTGTGGTGAAGCCCCCCCAGGGGGGCAGCTTGCGGGACACACATCAGCCTGCCTATCCTGGCTCCTCATCTGAAGACATGTCGTTCATGACACCTGACCCCTGACCTTCACAAGGACGAAATGACAGCCCTTCAAGAGAGAGAGGAGCCAGCGAAGGAATCAGAAGGGGGCAGCAGCCCGGAGGTAGTGATAAGCACCTGTATTCGCAACTCACTTGGCTATGAAGATTTTGATGAATTTGCCTTCAATTTTGAAGACTATGATTTATGGGAGGCCATCAGAAACCATCTGGGCTACCTGGGCGGGGAGCCCACCTGTAAGTACTGGAGCAGTGACCCCGTGGTTGCAGCTGTAGATCAGAGCCCCCGGCTACAATGCATAACCCCCCTGGTGTTTGTTGCCTGTACCCTCTCCGTGTCAGGTTGGTCTCCTGGTTTAGAGGAAGTACAGTCTGCCCCACTGTGTGTCTCGGGACACCAGAGGAGTTGCCTGATGCCTGTGTGTCTGTGCGAGGTCTTAGTACCGATCTGTGTTGTAGTGCTGAGCTGCTTTCCTGTGTGTGTCTCGCTCAAGCAGCTCCAGAGGCAGCTGTGTCTTGCTGTTTGTGCTTATCAGGATGTGACCTGTGCCGTGGCCAGAGAAAAAGCAGCTGTTCTGAGGTGTGTATAAGGACAAAGAGATTTCCCCTTCCATTTGTAGCACAAGGTGACAGTGTGCTGCTGCTCTGTTTGCTGGAATTTGAGTCGAGGTGCGGATCTGACAGCGGAGGTGGATATCAGGTTCTCAGCTCTGCACCATAGCCTAATTGCCCAGAGGAAAAAAAAATAACCTAGTCTTTTTATCTGCATGTTTGAGCATGACTGTGAAACTAGCTGATGGCAGGCTGGCTGGGGTGCCTGGAAGGGGGAAAAGAGGAAGGAAGGAAACAAGAGTGGGGAAAGCAGGGGAGGAGAGAATAGGAATCCTGAGAATCAAGAATGTCTTCCTGTTCTCTGCATGTGTTTCCATACCTGCACATCCCCTGTAGAGCGATCTCTGAGCCGTCTCGGAGACCACACAGGAACCAGAGCCTCACTCCTGTCTCGCACAGGGGTCCTTCCTCGGTAGATGATGGTAAAAGGCAGCCCACCTTGGGAGTGATCCTGTTGGTAGCCATGGCTCGTGGGTGGTTGTCCAAATGTCCTCATCCGGATCATGTGTTAATTTTTCAAGGGATTTTAGGAGTGCACATGGCGGTGTGATGTCCCAGAGCTAGCCCAGTAAACAGGTTTGCACACAAGAGTGGGAAAGCAGAGTGATTTTAACAGGAGCTCAGGATGCCTTGGTTCAGCTTCTGGCTCTGCCACAGACTCTGTTTGATCTTGGGCAAAAGACTTAATTTGCCCTGCTTCCCAGTCCCAGCATCATGTTTTCTTTGTCATGTGTTCCATCTTCACAAGCCTTCAGGGAAGAAATGTCTGCCTGTGTACTGCTGCAGGGACCAGCGAGTGGGGATTAGCTTCTGGCTGTCACAGTAGCAAGTCTGCTACTTGTTACTGTAAATTGATAGAGCATATAATAGTAGCGAAGTTCAAAATAGGAACCTGGAGCAAATTGGTCCCATCAGCTGTCTCAAGCTGAGTGAACTGTAAATTAAAGGTGTGAAAAAATTGTTCCAGGTTCACCTTGGAAAACATGGCTATTCTTGGGAAGGTAGAAGGGGCAGATCACTCTGCAAGGTGTGATAATGCATCACTTACAAAGTGGGGAAATTGGTCTTTCTAGCAGTTAACACATTCATTGATTGCTACAGCTAATACTGCAGGTGCACTGTACAGTCAACTCTTTAATTATTTCTGTACAGTGAACCCACATTGTGGATTAATCCTGCAGAGAGGTATGGCAGAGACACCAGAGTCTGTTTTGTGCAGAGCCAGTTCACTTTCAGCCAGTGCCACTTGCCCAGCTGTTCACTCCATGGCAATGCCTCTTCCAGGACCCACTCAGATCCAGGAGGGATCAATTTGTTTTTGAATAGAATGGGGTCCTTGGTGTCCTTGCATTCTTTTAAGTGTTTGGATCATGGGGAGTGCTGGACCCGGACACCTTGTTGGCAGCAGGGGATGAGCTGTCCCTGTCACATTGAACTTAGCATCAGCCAGGAGAGACTTGGGCTCTGTGCAGGACAGGGCAGTGGCTTTTTTCAGAAGCCGGCGTAGGGTTGTGTCTTACAGTATGTTGATTAGCATTTTGTTTAGTCTAGTTTTAAATATTTCAAGAGTCTGAGTTTTAGGTCTCTTTTTCAGTATTTCAAGAGTCTGAGTTTTAAATCTCTTTTTTCTTGCTATAACTTGAACATTGGGGTATATGGGCAGTGTGCACTATCCCTGTGATGCCAGGATGGCAGGTTGCTCTCTAGTACTGATACAAATACTCTGATGCCTCTTTCTGGTCTTCCTTGTATATTGAGGGAAGTGAAGGGAGCAGGAGCTACAGTATAAATTGAAGGCAATTGCTCACTGAGTTGGATTTACCAGCAAAGGCATTCATTCTTGGGTTCAGACTTTAACCAGTGCAAAGTCATATTTGTCATATTCGGATTTAAGCTGGTAGAAAAGGAACTTGTTCATCTGAAGAAATCTGACTGTGGACGCCAACATGACATCATCCTCTGGAAGAGACTATAGGAGATGCTGTGTGGGAGGGTGACATACCAGTTCATTGAAGTGGAGCTACCATAGGAATTGCTCTCTGTCCTCTGACATCATCACTGTCTTCATATTCAGATCCTGGGGAGCACTGAAAAGAGGAGCTACAGCAAGAGCAGTACTCCCTGGGGAGTTTGGCTTCAAGCAAGAAGGACAGACCTGTGCCTTGAGCATATGACCCTTTGGTCTCAGTCCAAGATCCTGTCCTGGATGAGGATCCCAGATTTAGGTGCTCTCTTGAGCTTGACTTTTTTTTGGGGAAAGCACCAATCTGACAGGATACAGAGGGGGTCTCTGTAGAGCAGCCTGGAGCACCTCAGCTGGGTTCTGCAGGGGACTCCCAAAGCCAGTGGTTCTCCTAAATTAAGACCAGATGTCCACCCTGCTCCTATGAGTTGTATCCACCAGCTGGCATCTCAGTAGCCACAAACACTGCCAGAGAAGAGCAGCAAAGTAGATCTCTCCTTAATCTGCTGTAGGTAGAGTGCTGGAGGTGTGCCTTCACCGATGCACTCTGACCCTGCAGCACTCTGGTTCCTGTCCTGTGAGCGAGTGCAGGAGTCACTGGAGGTGCTGTCAGGAAATGTGGCTTCTTGCTGATTATCTGTCCTCCAGCTGTTTTCTGTCTAAGACTGGATGCCTGTGAATGTTTTCTAGAGCTGTTGTTGAAGAGTACTGTGTAATAAGTTGTCATCACCATGGGGAAAGCTTGCTGTGCTCTGTCTTGTTGGGCAGAGTGTACTCTGGCCCTGGTTTTCCAGGGATACGGTGAGAGGGAGTCCCAGGGTGCATAGGAGAATCAGAAGCTGCAGGGATTGGAGCAAAGGTACCAGATACCAAGATCATCTGCCTGGTGGGCTGCTTGTTTTATGCATGAGCTCATACTGAGTGTGCTGAAGTGGCTACTGTGCACACAGGAACTGAGAAATCCATGCAAAACTCCGCGGAAGCCCCACACGTGCCTGGCTCCCAGAAATGTTGGTAGTGGTTATTGGGCAGTTATTGGCTCCTATTGACATTGCAGTGCAGTAAGTGGAGCAGGGAGGAGTCCCGCCGTCAGCAGGACGTGTATCGGCAGGGCAGCCAATGGGGGAAAATGCCCTGAGGCTTGGTATTGATTCATTTTATATTTAATTTAGCGACCCAGATTTCCAAGGTGCAAGGCCATGGTATGCCTGGCCTGATACTGGGTGTGTCTTTCCATGCCAGAGGTGCACAGATATTTTTCTGCAACATCAAAGAGACCACTCAGACTTAAAACCCTGTGGTTTTTACTGTTTCTCATACCCTGAGAGCTGCAGGTCTTGAAGCTAAGTGCAGAAAGATGAGTGCAGACAGAACATTCACCCCAGCCAGTGGAGAGCTGCCCTTGCTCTGCCAGGGAGAAGACCTTGGCATTGTCTTACAAGCAGGGCCAGCTAACCTCAGTGGACCAAAGCTGAGCAAAAGCCCTGACTCCATAATCTAGTTGGGCGAGCCTGCCTTTCCTGGAGCCAGGCTCTGAGGCTTTCCACATCCTATGAGTTGTCCGTGCTGAGAAAGATACACTTGCTGTCTCTGGGTAGTGTCCAGGGAAATTCTCCATGGCAGGCTGTTTCTCCGAGCCCAGGTGCTGTTTCTCTGGCATTGCAAAAAGCCTGGCAGGGTTGTGGCTGCATTTTGGTGGGCGCTGGCTAACCAACAGCACTGGTGATGGCTCTGTAGAGCAGCCTTAACAGCCTGTCCGGCGGCTTTGCGAGGCTTGGCCTCAGCCAGCCAGTCTCTAGCACAGACCTTTCTGAGGCATTACAGTGGCACTGCGGAACATCTAGAAGCAGCGATAGCTCAACTTCACTGCCAGCCTCTGAGCCAGCCCCAGGCTGCAGTGTTATGCTACAGTCTCATCACACAATTAAATAAAATAGACATTGATATTTCCTTATGTCTCCCAGACCAGCAGCTAAATATCCTTCCCTTTCACTGCCCTTTATGCTTGCTGAGCACCAGGCCTCCCTCTGGTGCAAGAGGTGAGGCCCAGCCAGGTGCCTGCCTGTGCTGTGTGGGTGCAGAACTGTGCAGGCAAGGCTGCAGGTTGCTTTTTGTTGGGGGAGTATGGGAAGGCTTCCCACATCACTTGTTTGGGTACCATGAATAAAAGCTTTTGTGATGAAGCCCCAGTGTATGCACAGCCTAGGAAGAAGCCTTCTTCGTGAAGAGGTTAGCTCACAGACATCTGGAGGAGATGAAAGCAGGCAGATGAGGCAGGAAGGCTCTGCAAAGGTCTGGAGGATGATGGTGAGTTCTCCAGCTGCCAGGGCTTTGGTAGCCTAAGTTAATGAGAGAAGGGTGTGCTCCGACGTGTTTCCCTGCCAGACAGTGTATATCTACTAGACAAATTGGTGGCCTTTTTTCCTTTCCAATGTCTTCAGGCCACCGCTTTGAAGATAACCCAGGTGTGAGGAGGCATCTGATGAAAAAACCATCTCGGAGTCAGATCACCAGGACAAGCAAAAAATTAGCATCAACTCCCTCTGTCAAGAAAAAGAAGAAGAAGAAGAAGCTGGATAGAAAGCCCCACGAGGTATCCATGTGCTGTCCTCCCACACTTGTTCAGAAGCCATAAATCAGAAGTAGAAAACATGCAATTTAAGTGATAAATGTTTCTATATAATTAATTCTTTACATGACCTTGAGGGTGACATTTCAAGCTATTATCCATTATCATGAGAGCTGAAAATGCACTTTTTTCAATAAAAGTGGAGATTTTCCTGAAACCACAAAGCTTTGACCTTAGGAAAGACATTAAAAAAGTCACAGAAATGGTGATGCTGTTGTGGAAGTTGGCAGCACAGTAACATCACTATCTCTGGTAAGTGTGGAAAATTTAGGGGGAAACCAAGAAGGCAGAGGACAAAATTGCCATAGTTTGGTAGAAGGGAATGCAGCATTGCATCATTCTCTCCCATCTGCCCACACCGTGTGACTTGGGGCTTTCTGGTGCTCCATGTGCTGATGGAAGCTCCTGCCATGCTGTCAGTGGTATTTGTCCTGGCTGCTTCTGTGTAGTAAGCCTCTGGTTAAACCACAGCAGGTTTGTTCTGGTAGCGCATCAGACCAGGCAGTGCCTTGAAGAAGAGAGCTGAGGCTTTCTGCGTGCTGCTGGCAGAGCTGTATGTATCTCATGTCCTCGCTGTAATCCACACTAGGTGTTTGTGGAGCTGAATGAGCTGGTGGTGGATAAGAACCAGGAGATGCACTGGAGAGAGACAGCCCGCTGGATCAAGTTTGAGGAGGATGTGGAGGAGGATACAGCAAGGTGGGGGAAGCCTCACGTGGCTTCACTGTCCTTCCGCAGTCTGCTGGAGCTCAGGAAGACTATTGCCCACGGTGAGTCAGGAAGAGCAGACCAGGGTTTGTCTCTTGCTCTAGGACAGGTTTTGCTGAATAGCTTGTGTCGCTGTTAATTCCCTCACTGGAGGCACGAAACAGTGTCTGTGTCCAGCTGTCGTGTTAGGGTCTGTGGAGACAGACATCCCACAGCCTGTTTGGCAGGGTTTGCATTAGCCCAAGGGTGCTTGTGTTGGTTCCACGCTCTGCTTCACTGGTCTCAGGGACATGGCAGCTGCAACACCCAGCTGTGCCTCGGCCAGCAGGTCTTAGACCCATCTTTGGTGTGGAAATGCAAGTTTGGTCAGAGTGGGAGACTGAAATGAAAGGAGAAACCAGAACTACCACTGCATCTTGGAGCTTTTGGGTTCTCTTGGGACAAGGGTTTACAGAAAGGACATGGGACACCTGGACTTGGGCATTTCTCAGCTGAATCTGTACCCCAGCCAAAGCCTGGCTCCTGGTGGGACAGCTGTGTCTCCTGGGTGTGAATGCAATAGGGAGCGTTGCACACTAGGAGCAGGGCTCTTCCCCTCATGCTGGCAGGTGCCGTCCTCCTTGACTTGGAGCAGACCACTCTGCCTGGCATTGCTCACCTCATGGTGGAGACCATGATCATCTCTGACCAGATCAGAGCAGAAGATCGAGCCAACGTGCTGCGTGCCCTGCTGCTGAAGCACAGGTGAGTGGCACGTGGATGAGGGCTCCCAGGGCTTGGCGGTTATCTGCGAGCCCCAGGTGGTAAGGGAGGCAGACCCCCTCATGGCCACCACTCTCCCCCTCAGCCATCCCAATGATGAGAAAGAGGGCTTCTTCCCGAGGAACCACTCCAGCTCCAGCATGAACTCCATCGTGGGAAACCACCATCACAACCACACCACAGACACTTGCGTGCCCCTCATGGGGGAAGAACGCATTGAGATGGCCGACCCCAAGGCCAACGAGACCGAGTGCAAGGAGGTGAGGGTGACCAGGGGGGTTACTGCGTCTTTTTCCACACTCTGGGGACAACTGTTGGCTAACAGTAGGCCATGGCACCCACCTCTGAGCCCCTTCATGGGGAAACCTTGTAATGTGAGGACTGAGCTCCCTGGATCACCTGGAGTGCTGGAAATCGGGTCGCTGCATTGTGATTTTGGAACCTAATTTGGTGTTGCACTGTATGCAGGTGTTTGCTTGAGCATGTAATGGGAGCAGCAACCCTGGCACTTGCAGGGTGGCCTTTGCTGTGAGGGTGCCTTGCTGGGAAGCAGGCATTGGGCATTGCACCCAAGGCAAGCCCAGCTGCAGTTATGCCAGTGGGTTGCAAGACTGTGTAGGGAAACCAGAGCATGGGGACTTCATCCTTACTTATTGGTATTCTTTCCTTGCAGAAAAACCCACATCTCCATAACTCTGAGGGCCATCGTAAATACTTGAAGCTGATGGAGAAGATCCCTGAAGATGCAGAGGCCACAGTGGTCCTTGTGGGTAAGAGGTGGCATGTAGAGTCCCCCAGTGAGTAGTGCAGATCCTGGTGTGGCCCCAGCTGTCTGTGCCCTCACTCCCAAGGGATATTTGATCATCTCATTCATGTTCAGCTGGGAAGTGATTCTGGTACACTCTCTCCTTTAGTGCTGGTTCACGTTTTGTTTGTCTGTGGCAAATACATGGCCTGCCAGGGCAGTTCTTTTCCTAAATTAAAAAGGAGATTGATAGACACTTCTGCTGGGAGCTGGCACTCAACTTAGTGGTGAAAGTCCTGCCAGGCTCACAGAATGTCTGGTTTGGAACTCAGAAGTAGATGAGTAGTGCCTGGGGGACTGATGGCCAGGCCATCACCCTGCCCTCTGTCCATTTCTGTCTGGCCTCTTCACACCTTGCCAGCAGCTGGGCCCTCTCCCTGACCAGTATTGGCTGCTGGCTGTGTGTGCCAGCAAGCTTTGAGTTGACAGAAGCAGGGCCTGGCTGGTGGCAAGGTCTCAGGTACTGGCCGTAGCACTGCCAGGACGTAACTTCTCTGTACAGAAGGGCTGTGGGCAGGCAGGCTCAAGCATCAGTGGGTTTGGTGCCTTCTGATTGCAAGAGTATTCCTTCTCAGCGCTTCACTGGCATTAACCAGCTACACTACAAGCAAAGTAAATGTCATTGTCTATCCAGTAGATTAAAAGCTCAGGCAAAGAGGCTTGGCAGCTCAGTCAAACTGATGCTTAATCACAATGAGGCCAAATCAGGTTCATAAATGCACTTTTGATAATTAAACATTGACTTGTTTCTGAGCTAAGGCTGTTTCTTGGGATGCACTTTGATTCTCAGAGGGCCCGGATTTGCCAGCCTAACACAGAACGCAGCTCTTTGCTGGACACAGATGGCAGAAAGATCAGTAATAATGCCAGAGAAATACCAGTATTCAATAAACATTTGTGTTCGGTGTGTGAAGGAAGCGGCTGGTGTGCCAGAGGACGCGGGAGTACTTCCCAATCTGTTAGGAACTGAGGAGACTGCCAAGCACTGATGAGATGCAGACATTGTAAAACAGAATGTGCAGTTTGCACCTATGAGTCTTTAGAGCACTGACTTACTTTTCTCTGAAAAAAAATAAAAAGTTTAAGAATATAGGGAATGTACAAGGTAACAGAAAAAGTTCATAGCATCAATGCTCAAGGAGGGAAGAACAGTGAGCCAGTACCTATAGGTTGTTTAACCTGACATCCTTCTTGGCCAACATAGTGGCAGAGCTAATATGGGATTCAATTAATAAAGAGCTGGAGAATATGAATGTAATTATTGCCAAGCAGTAAGGTTTATGGGAAATAGGTCATGTCAAGCAAACCTGATTTCATTCTTTGATGAGATTAGAAGTTTGTTTGATAAAAGTAACATATAAGTGGCTTCCTTCTGTAAGTGGGAAACAACCTTCCAATTTAAACTTAGTGCCTTGTAGTGTAAGATAGAGTAATCTGTAAGGGATTAAGAATGGGCTAGCTGAGAGGCTAAAGAAAGTAGCACTGCTTATGAATGATCAGTAAAGGACTTGGAGCAGTCCTCAGCATGAAGGTCAGTGCTGTGTCCATGGTCTGGAGAAAGTACATAAGTGCAGAGCTTGTGGGAACCTCCAAAACCCCCGTCTCTGTTGTTAAAGGCAACCCAGTACAGCTCAGCCCAATGATTAACTCTGCTCCTAACGTTGCCCCCTGGTAGGTTGTGTGCAGTTTCTGGAGCAGCCAACCATGGCCTTCGTCCGACTAAATGAGGCTGTCTTCCTGGAATCTGTCTTGGAGGTCCCAATTCCTGTCAGATTCATCTTTGTGCTGCTGGGACCTAGCCAGGCCAACATGGACTACCACGAAATTGGCCGCTCAATCTCCACCCTCATGTCCGACAAGGTGAGGAGCTGATGGGCAGTGATGCTGACATAGGCGAGGGAGCTTTGCTGGCTCCTTAGAAGACAGTCCTGAGATGAGAGCTGTGCAAAGGCTCAGGTGGGGTAGGCAGGTGTGAGCACCTGGGATTTTTAAGATCAATCTGGCTCGACCAAGGTAGAACACTCCAGTGCAGAGGAGAGAGTAGGGCAGACACTTACTTGGCTGGGACAGAGTGTGCTAGGCTGGGTGAAGAAAGGGGCCATGTGTAAAAGCAGGAGGAGCAAAGGACGACCCAAGGTTAGAGGAGTGATATTCAGTTGACCTTTAACAAACATAGAAGTGGGGAGGCTGAGTGATGCCTGTGACCATGGCACCTGGCACACTGACATAAAAACCCAGTAATGCCTGGGGACTGTTTTCCAGTGTTTGGATGAAGCTTTCTAGCTGAGTCCCATGGCTGGGGCATCCATGCAGAGGAGCACATCCATACAGGAGAGATGAGGATGCAGGAAGGTTTTTCTGCCAAGCATGTGCATTGCTTGAAGTCCCCATCTGTCTAGATGGCAGTGAAATTCATTATCTTGGTAAGCAATTAAATACAAAGGAAAGACAATCTGAGCGTCGGCTGCATGCGTCCAGCACAGAGGTTCACAGGTCCTTCCTGCTGGTGCTATGTAACTACAAGCAAGTAACAAACCTTCCTGTGCTGCCACTATTGCACAGCTTTCACTGAACTGGAGACTAAAAGGCCTAATCACAAAAAATGTATTAGAGGTAACAAACTGAAAGATCCCTTCCCTGGAGCTGCGCAGGGCTCAGCTGAGAATGTGTTTTTAGTCCGAAGAGGTGAGGTGCCATTCCAGCTTCAGTGCTGTGTTTGTGGGCTGACCTCACTCATTTGAGTCTCTGCTCCTCTTCCTGGAAGAGCAGAGCCAGCTGCTGCAGCTGGGGCCGGCCATAGCAAGGTTACACAGTCCTGGCGCCATGGAGAGAGCACCGTATCATTTACATTGAAGCTGTGGCTCCAGGGAGTCTGTGTGCTGCAGGGACCTTAGCTGTCCCCTACCTGCCTTACTGGCTCTTCACTCGTTCATCATCCTCTAGCCTTTTCTCTGGAAGCGTGTTCCAGAAGCAGTGCAGCACTTCCACCTGTTTGCCAGCACCCCCCCTGCCTATCTGCAGTAGTGCTGTCCCCTCCTGGTCTCCTTAGAATCCTTCCTTGCTACCTGCTCTTGCTGTCAGAAATACCTCCCCTTTTCTGCCTAGTTTCCTTTGCATGGCTTCCCTCATGCTGTAGATGCCTATTTTCTCTCTCGCATGTGGAGATTCCCAAGAGTCTCTTAGGCTACCTGCTCAGGTCATGGTTCTTGTGCTTTATAACTATGGTGCTTTGGGGCTCTACCAGCTTCTCCCTCAAAACAGGAGGCGGGATTCAGGAGTGTGGGTCACAGAGTGGCAGTAGTGAGACGAGTAGTGGATGGAGGAGCAGAATGTTGCTCTAAAGGTCACGGCAAGCATTGTCTTTCCAGGCTGTAGGTAGCGGGGTCTAGTCTTGGTCTGAGCCTTCTCCCTCTCTCTTTTTCCCTGCCCCTTCCAGCACTTCCACGAGGCTGCATACATGGCAGATGATCGTCAAGACCTCCTCAATGCAATCAACGAGTTCTTGGACTGCAGCATTGTCATCCCCCCATCAGAGGTGGAGGGGAAAGACTTGCTCAAATCCATTGCCACCTTCCAGAAGTTGCTGCTGAAGAAGAGGAAGGAAAGGGAGCAGAAGTCCATGAAGGAGGGGACTGCTCAGGAAGCCAAAGGTCTCTCCATTCACATTTGGGCAAGTTTGTGCCTAGTGCCCTGTGTGCCCCAATGGGCCCTCCCCTGCCAGAGCCTGGTAGAGGGGAGAACAGGGCCTGGTTTCTGCAGTGGAGTGGGGCAAGGGGAGTGGGGCAAGGGGAGTAGGATAGTGGCTGTGGGCAGCTCTGGCAGCTGGATACAGCAGGAGGCAGTGGGATGTGCTCTCACAGGGGGCCCACCAGGCTAGTGCTGCTGGAGGAAGCTCTCTATGAGGTACTGGGGAGAGGGACAGCCCAAGGGCCCAGCTGTGTTCTGTGCTGAAGCCCTGCCCTCCATACACCTCCAGAAATGTGTGAAGTGAAAGCTGAGGAAGAAGAGGAGGAAGCTGAGGACGACCCTTTGAAGCGAACCGGGATATTTTTTGGAGGTCTGGTTCGGGACATAAAGCGCAGGTACCCCAAATACCTCAGTGACATCAGAGACGCCTTGCACAGCCAGTGTCTCGCAGCCGTTCTCTTCATCTACTTTGCTGCTCTCTCTCCTGCCATCACCTTCGGGGGACTCCTAGGTAATGGGCCTGCTTTCTGGTCTGCTCTTTGCACTCTGGGACACTGGCTGTGTCTGTGTGATGCTGTTCTGGGGTGGGCTTTGGTTCTGTTTGCTCAGGGAGAGTGGTAGTGCTGTGCCTCGGCTGCTGCCTTGTTCCCTCCCTGCCATTTGGCCTCTCCAGCCTCGGCTGCCTGGGCTCCTCCCGTGCTCCCTCCGTGCTCCCTGCCTAACACAGGGCACCTCTGACTGATGGGATGGGGACCTGCCTCCTCTGTCTGGAGCTGTGCAGCCTGCCTGTCTGTGGTGATGGTGCCTATGACCAGGCTATAACACTCATTCATTGTTCTCTTTCCCAGGAGAGAAAACTGAGGGTCTCATGGGGGTCTCCGAGCTGATAATCTCCACCTCAGTTTTAGGGATCCTCTTCTCCCTGCTTGGAGCCCAGCCACTCCTGGTCATTGGCTTCTCAGGGCCTCTGCTGGTGTTTGAAGAAGCTTTTTACAAGGTACATGCGAGGCAGTGTCTCTGCTTGGCACCTGCTCACTCTATCCTTGCTCTGGAGAGGGCGGTTGGCATTTCTCAGCTCTACAAAAGGTGTTTGTTAGTGTGAACTCTTCCAGGCTGCTCGCAGCTCAGCCAGGACTGCCCCTGGCTCTGCTGACCCTTTTCAGGTCTGGCTAAAGGGACTTCCACCTCCTGTTGCTGTATCCATTATCCTTTGAGGTCTGACACTGATAACAGCACTCCTCTACCTGCTGACTGTGAGGAGAGCACTGTCCCCCGGCCCTGTGCTGCAGCTCATTGACATAATGAGCACTTGTAGCTGCATCCTAAAACTTTCTTCTTATTGGGGCTTCCTTTGAAGACCATTTCACCACTTTTACTTATGTCCAGGTTTCCTTTCATGGGAATAACACTGAGTGTACCACCCATTTGGGATGTGCCACATACATTACTCCCACCTCTAAGGATGAGCCCAAGGGTGTGTGTAGAGGTATCCGGGCCAGCCAGGGTGGATATGTTTCTTTCTCAAGTAGCATGACCTCTTTGCTCTTGAAAGCATCCCCATATCACTGTACCTTCAAGCAGTGGATCTAATTCTTTTCCTTTTCTCTGACTCCCAGCAGGTCTGTGTCTTTAAAAAAGCATGTTTTGTTCTACAGCTAGATTTTCACCTTGTCAAGAGTTCAGAGCCAGTGATGCCATTGCAGAGTGGGAATTTCTCTGCTCTCCTGTGACTGCACTTATCCCTGACTGCTTTTGCATTGCCCAGTCACTGTGTACAGAGGTGTACCTCTGCCTGTGGTGCTACTGAGGAAGGCTGCAAAGGGAGGGGTGTGATCTGTACTGGAAATAGTTGGTGTGTGTGGATGAGCAAAGGCAGTGGAGATGGTCTCCTCGGTGGTGACAGCCTGGGGGCTTTTCTCCACACACGTACAACTGCCTGTACACAGGGTGCTGTCTGAGATTGTGGCCTTTATGCAGTGGGACATAGCAGGGTGCTTGGGCTCTCCTTTGTAGGGAACAGGCTTGTGCTGTTGAGCGCATGGAGCAATGGAGAGCCATGTTTGAGCAATGGCACCTCCATATGGGTGGTATGGGCAGTGTTATGCATGGGCTGGCTTCAGGAGAGCATGAAGGAGATACTGGTACAAAGACTGGAGCAGTGAAGACCTGCTTGGTGTGAGCTGTCAGGTGTTAATGCAAAGTCTGCAAATTTACCTGTGATTCTAGCCATGAATTCACTGATACTGTGCTGGGTGCCTGAGCAGATGAAGATGCTTTTTTCCAGAACAGTCTTTGATCTTAATGGAGAGTGGATGCAGGAGGCAGCCTGAGGAGCCATGAGTAACTCCTTCCCCTTTCCATTTCAGTTCTGCCAGACTCAAGGCATTGAGTATCTGACAGGCAGAGTGTGGATTGGTTTGTGGCTCATCGTCTTCATCTTCATTATTGTGGCAGCTGAAGGAAGCTTCTTGGTGCGCTACATCTCGCCCTTCACCCAGGAGATCTTTGCTTTCCTCATCTCCCTCATCTTTATCTATGAGACCTTCTACAAACTGTACAAGGTGAACCTTCCCCAGGGAAATGGGCTGCTGCATCTCTTAATCCCTCAGGAACCTGCTGTTTTAGCACACAGGAGGCAAGGGAACAGGGCCAGCTCAGCCACAGCTTTCCTAGACATTCTGTAGAGCAGTTCTTTGCTGGTCTCATGCCTCAGCCCAGCTGGCTCCTGTGCCACCACAGAGGGTGGCAGGAAGAGCCCTAATGTCTCTCTCCCCTTCTCTTCCTGCAGGAGACATTAAAGAGGGGCCACTTTTCTCTCCCCAACCCTCTCCAGCTGGGTAGGTTGTGAGGCGAGGTGACGGATGCTGGGATTGTCCGTGCCCACCATCTACTGCCCTCACCTCTCCACAGAGCAGGACACCTCCGCTTCCCCCTGCCCCCAGTAGTGACAGTGCCCCCTGCCCCTCCTTGTGGTAACTTGCCTGCTGCTTCTCTCACCTGCTCAGGTGTTTGCAGAACATCCTTTGCTGAAGTTCTACCCACCAGACGTGCAGAGCAGCCTGAATGCCAGCATGCTCTCTACAGATGCAATGTCACTGGGAACCAGGATGCAGCCCAACACTGCTCTGCTCTCCCTCATCCTCATGCTAGGCACTTTCTTCATTGCCTTCTTTATGCGCAAGTTCAAGAACAGCCGCTTCCTAGGAGGAAAGGTGAGAAGTTTGTGGGATTCACATTTAAGGACAAGGGACGTGCCAAACAAATAATGCTTCTGGCTACAGACCTTTATTCTCCAGAACACTTGGATGTCCCTCAAAGAAAATCAACAAATCCCTTAAATAGCTTGCAGGAGAGATGGTAGCCCACCTTAGGGTGCAGACAAGAGCTGACTGTTGATGATGGTATCTGCACTGTCCTGCTCCAGTGAGGCTTGCTGGAAAGTCCTCTGGACCTTGGGAAAGCTCCTTGGACTGGATACAAGTCTGTTAAACTAGAATATAGGAGGAAGGGCTTACAACTTGTTCTCTTTGGGCATTTCTCTACATGCAGGGCATCTGTGTAATACCTGGAGCACTGTCTAAATAGGCCAGGAGGAGCAATTGGCCAGTCATTTAAAAGCATGTTAGGTGGGCAGTGGGATGCACAGCCCCATGGGTCAAGGCTGGGTTTCCTGGCCCTGCCCATCAGCAGTGCTCCAGTTTGGAGTGGTGCTTGACTCCGTTTGGGGCTTCTCTTTGCCATAGGCACCCTATAGCAGGTGCATGGAGCTGGCCTTTTCCCTTTGCCAATGACAGGTCTGTGTTCTGCAGGCACGGCGGATCATCGGAGACTTCGGGATCCCCATCTCCATCCTGGTTATGGTGCTGGTGGATTACACCATCACTGACACCTACACACAGGTAGTGCCAGCATTGCCCTCAGAGCCCCTTCTGCAGCCCAGCAGTGATCCCTGTGGCACTGGCTCGTTCTTGTGCAATGGGGAATTTGTATTTCCTGCCTCTTTAGTCATAATGGCACAAAGCAAACAGAAACATTCCCCTCATCCTCACTCCCACGCTGAAGGGAGGCTCCAAGGGTCTTGCTGAGGTTGAGGCCAGAGCTACAGGGACTACTGGAGTGCTCTGGTATCCCTATGGTCTTCCAGCTGTTTGTAAGGGAGGGTTTAGGGGCTTCAGGGAGATTCAGCGCCAGTCCATTCCTTGTTTGTAGCTCTAAACACTTGCAGTCAGTCAACAAGACATGAACTGTTTATGCACACTGAAGAAGGAGGCACGTAGGATGGTTTCAATGGGGTATTTGTCATAGTTTAGTACTCAACATACCTACTCTCTCCTTGACTGTAGGATACTAGTATTTTGATCACTTTATCTCAAACATAATTTTTTTCCCCAGTTTATGCACAAACTTAAGTTTGTTAACTTAATGTTATCGAGCAAACCTGTCTTACAGGTTTCATTTTTTCAATAGATACATAGTTATATATTTTTGTTTTGGTATTTTTTTTGCTAAGAATGGGAAGAGCATGAAAAGTATTTCCTGTTCATCATGCAAGCTTTTTATCAAAACAGCTCAAGGCTTGGTGGAATCCAAATTTATTTTTATTCATTTGAATTTCAATGAAAAATTTCAGTCTAACAGACGTTAGTGAAATCATGCACTTTGTTACATTCTTTTCATACCCTTCTACACTTCTACTGTTAATATCAAAAGCATTATCATTTTATTATTAACTCAGCATATGTACAAAGCTTTCTGAGAAAATGGTACTTAGTTACACAGCTTAACTCAAGGACAAACATTCCAGAAATATTATTCATACTTACGCTGATTAACATAAATGCAAATCATAAACTCTGCCTGCAGTGCAGATAGCAGAAATTGCTGTAGAGCAGCACAGAGCCAAGGGTTCAAATGCTGATGAACGCAAGGTCGGGATGATGTACAGCTAGGAGTCTGTGTGGTCTGATGGGAGCACAAACATCATATTCCCTCTGAACATGGTCAGGCTGAGGTCATTTCCAGAGAATGTGGCCACTTCTGGGGTTCACACTACAAAAACAATGCTGTAAAATGTCTCAGAAAAGCCTTGGAAACTCTGGAAAGCCACCTCAGAAAATGGTAGGCAGTTCAGAACACTTAATTTGTCCAAGCAGAGGTCAAGGAGCATTTTAACCATGGTCTGTAAGGACTGACATGGGGGTGAGATTCCTGAGGGAAGATATTTCCTTGGTCTCTTGGAAAAAAACAAAGGGAATTTAAGTAGCTGAAAGGAAATGACACATACCCATGTTAGGGAACATGGGATTTTTTGCATGGAAGGGGATTATCCATGAGAAAGTCCTTCTCAGTTCAGGATGGCTTATCCCATCATCTGAGGCATTCAGACCAGGGAGACCAGGAGGATCAAAGCTGTGTGAGGCTGTGGGCATGTTTGTATTAATGAGTAACTGCTGGGTTTTGCAACTACACCAACAGAAGCTGAATGTCCCCTCTGGCCTGTCGGTCACATCCCCTCACAAGCGTGGCTGGTTCATCCACCCCATGGGCAGTAGTGGGACCTTTCCGCTGTGGATGATGTTTGCCTCTGCCATCCCTGCCCTCCTGGTCTTCATTCTTATCTTCATGGAAACACAGATCACTACGTGAGTACCTCCCCCTTCAACCTCAACCATCGCTAACCCCTAGGCAGGCAAGGCCAGGATGGCTGCAGGTTCACATGGAGATGCAACAGACATCCCAAAGGAACAGCAAGAGCAGGATTCTGGCTGTTTCAGACTGTACCTTGACTTCTTTCATCATCTTTTGGCTCCTTTCTTGGCATATGGTATGGTGGAAACCTGCCTCAGCCAAGCACAGGAGGAAACTTCTAACCTGAGGCTGACAGCCACCATCCCCCTCCTCAGCCATCTTCTTGTTATCCCCATGTGTGCTGTCTTCAGAGAGTGAATGTTGTCCCCAGCTCAGTGCTGTCCTGGGGCACTGACCTGGGCCTTGCACTGACCCAGGCTCTATTTTCTTTCAGGCTGATTGTTAGCAAGAAGGAGAGGAAGTTGCTGAAAGGCTCTGGCTTCCACCTGGACCTTCTGCTCATTGGCACAATGGGGGGGCTTTGTGCTCTCTTTGGGCTGCCCTGGCTGACGGCAGCGACAGTGCGCTCCGTCACCCACGTCAACGCCCTGACTGTCATGAGCAAGGCCATCGCACCCGGGGAGAAGCCCAGGATCGAGGAGGTGAAGGAGCAGCGTGTGACCGGAGTGCTTATTGCTGCCCTTGTCGGTGAGCCTCTGCTCGGGGAACAAGGGAGGGGAGGGGTCTGGACCAAGCACTTGAATCTCCTGGCAGTGTTCCTGTCCCATGGGCCGGCCCGTGCTCTGCGTGCTCACTGCAGGACTGCCCACACCTACCCGTTTTGAGCTTCCTTTCCCTTGCACCCCAGGACAGAGGAGGCGGGAGAGGGATGGAGGCTGAGGTGCCTTGCGGAGGGGCTGGTGTGGGACACACGTGCCCTGAGCTCCGTCTGTGCAGGTCTGTCCATTGTGATGGGGAACATGCTGCGGCAGATCCCGCTGGCTGTGCTCTTCGGCATCTTCCTCTACATGGGGGTTACATCGCTCACTGGCATCCAGCTCTACGAGCGCCTGCTCCTGATCTTCATGCCGTCCAAGCACCACCCTGACCACATCTACGTTGTCAAGGTGAGCAAAGGCAGGTTGCATAGAACCAGGTAATGATGAGAAGAGGAAGAAGCAGCAGATGAGGGGAGTATGGTATTTTGCTAGAGATGCTTAGCTTGGTGACTGTGCTTGGCTGCAAGATTGTGCCGAGAAGTAAGTGCAAGGCACGCACAGAGGTGGCACAATGCTGGTAGGCTGCACCCAGAAGTGTATTGTATGGATGGACAGACGATTTGTAGGAGTGATGTGCTGCTTGAGGGTGTGGAGGGACACTGCACTGCCAGCTGGATATGCTGCCAGGTAGCACAGAGGCTGATGTGTTATGGAGTTCTACCTGGCTGTAGAGTAAAGGCAGGTAGACTCTGCAGCAGCAGGTACTCTGCTGTGCAGAAGTGTTTTGTTTTGCCAGTTGGGTCTTTGTTAATCTGTGTGGAAAGTTAATGTGTTCTTAGACTGGAATTACCTACTAGGTGAAGACCTGGAGAATGAATCTCTTCACCTGCATTCAACTGGCCTGCATTGTGCTGCTCTGGGTGGTGAAATCTACAGTGGCATCACTGGCCTTCCCCTTTGTCCTGATCATGACAGTGCCACTGCGACGCTTCGTGCTGCCCCACTTCTTCCACGACAGGGAGCTCAAAGCGGTGAGCAGACAGCTGTCCTCAGTCTAGCTTGCAACACTGGAAAGAGATTGAGGAGATTTGGCAGCCTGAAAGGCTGGGAGATCATGGGCCAGCAAAGCCTTGAGGTTCTTTGCTCAATAGCAGTAGGTGGGTGGATGGCTTCCTTGGATCTTGTAGCCCTGGGAGTGCAGTATGAGATGGGTGGGCAGCCTGGGGCAAGGAAACACAGGTTCCTACCAGGCAGAGGCCTGGAATAAGGATTTCCCCTTCCATCTTGTGGCTATTTCATCAAGAAACACACCAATTCCCCACTGAACCAGCAGCAAGAACAGCCCAGCAGCACATCAGAGCCTGTGGCTGTTGGCACTCCAGTGTGTAACCACAGTGCCAGGGTGCTGGCAGCCCTTCAAGAGCTGGCAAGCTCCTCTGCTGCTGTCAACATCCTGAGATTTTGTTGGAGAAGAGCCTGGAGCAGCACTCAGAAGTGAGTACTGCCAGCAGGGGGAGAGGAAAGAGCTGCAGTGCTGGACCAAAGCCCCAGGCAATAGAAAGGGCATCAGGCTGGGGACGAGTGGATGGGCATGAGGGTTTAAAGAATGCGCCTTTTGGGAGGGAAAGGAGCAAGAGCTTTGCTTTTCCCAGCACATCCCGGCTGCCTGGGTTGCTGTGTGCTGATCGCTCTGTGCCAGGCTTGACCCCACACTGGGGGCAGCTGTGGCCTTCATAGCTTGGTCTCTGCCTCTTCCCAGTTGGACTCGGAGGATGCGGAGCCAAATTTCGACGAGGATGGCCGGGATGAATACAATGAGCTGCACATGCCTGTGTGAGCTGGGAGCTGCCCTCCCCACTCATGGGACAGGCAGCTCACACCTGCTCACCCCTCCCAAGGACTAACTGGAGACTTGCCATGAGTCACACAATCTCTTGCCTGGACCAATGAATGGCTGTTCCATAGCCCTGCAGGATGCTGTCCCGGCTCTGGCTGCCCCATCGCTCGCTCAGTAGAGGCTGTGAGTCTCTCTCCTCTTGGACCTGGTGGGCTGAGAGATGCCTCTCACATCCCAAAGCTGTGTGGGTCCTGAGTGCCCATAGGTCAGGGGTTTGTCCCCTCCCTGCTGGAGGCAGCCTGTGCCTGATCTCCAGGTGGTGAAGGGGAACCATGCCAGCTGGTGCCACTGCATTCCCCTCCACTACCATGAAGCTTGGGTAGGTCAGCACGTGACACTGAGCACTCACAGGAATGGGCTGGAAGCTGCCTCTTCTCCCAGGCCAGCAATCTCCTTACTCATCTGGCAGATGCCTTGCTCCTCCCCTCTGCCCCCTTCTAGGAGTGCTCACACTGGGCCTCTGCCACAGCAAGTGGCCCATGGGGCTGCTGCAGCCTGGCAGACAGGCAAAGAGGGACTGGCACCCTGGCCCAGTCCTCCAGACCGGCTTCTGTCCAGTCACCTTCCCACATGACTGTTTTCAGCTCTTTCTTGACATGGAAGAGGCTGTTTGTTTCCTCTCAATTTTCCCAACCTCATTTCCAAAGGCAAACTGCACAGGGAGGGGAGGCTGGAGACAAGCAGGTATCCTGAAGCCTTGAATGCTTGCCCTCTTGCAGGAACTAAGAGGAGTCCTCTGCCATTCTGCACCTCCACAGAGGCTGCAGGAGTAAACACTGACCACAGGGCTGTATCCCAGTCCCTGATCCCCACGTTCCTGTCCCTGAGAACAAGAAGAAACCGTATTTAAGAAGCTATACAAGAAATGTAGTGCTGGAGCACAAAACAGTCCTTTGGATCCCCTCCCTTTCCCTGTGCAGTGATCCACTGAGTCTGGCTCCCTGCAAGCCTACAAGGAAGTCACTGAAACCCCCACCCCAGTTTTGCTGCCATACTGAGATGCCTTTCACATCCAGCAGTGCCCTCCAGATGGGAAGGAGCAGCATTCAGGGTGCCCAGCACTCAGCCCCCATCACCTCTGGGCAGCTCCACAGAATGCGTTGGGTTGGAAGGGACCACAGTGGGTCATCTGGTCCAACCTCCCTGCCCAAGCAGAGTCATCCCAGAGCACATGGCACAGGATTGTATTCAGACAGTTCTGCAATATCTCCAGTGAGGGAGACTCCACAACCTTTCTGGGCAACCTGTTCCAGTGCTAGTCACTCTCACAGTAAAGTTCTTCCTCTTGTTCAGGTGGGGCTTGCTGTGCATCACACCTTTCCACCTGACAGAGCTGTTCCTGGGGTCTGCCCGAGCTGGCAGCCTTTGTTCAGAGCTGGCCCAGAAACTGTTTGATGGTGCCCTTGCTGCCCCTGGAAACTCCAAGGGTGGTGCCAGAAGAGAAAGGCATCCCAGCCTCTTCCTGATGGTCAGAGCTGGACTGGTCTTCCAGAAGAGGCTGGGATGCTCGCTTCACCATTGGATTTGGGAGAAGATGCTGCCCCCATTCCCACTTATCCAGCCTGGCTCCTGAGAGAGATGGTGGGTGCTTCATTACCAGGAGGGTCCAATGCCTTCCTCGGGAGGCTGCAGAAATATCCCATCAGAGAAAGAAGCCTCCCCCGCAGCAGGTCCTACCCACAGCCTGGTCCCCCCGCAGGGCCTGGGGCGGAGAGACGAGTGTCTCTGTGTGTCTGTGGCTGTGTGTGTCCTGTCCTCCCTGTGTAGTGTAGGACGCCTGTTGTTTCTGTGCATTGTGACTCCTCTGACTGTAGTGGAAACAGCTACACCAATAAACTCTTCACAGGAACTGTGCCTCTGGCTCTACACTTTTGTTTTATTGCCAATGGCAATAAATTAAATTGATTGAAATTCCCCAACACAAAACTTCCTTGCCCACAACAGCCAGCAAGGTAGCAAGCCCCAGCTGGAGCAAGGACTGTCACCATGTTACCCACTACCAGCATGGAGGTGGGCTTTCTGTCACCATGGTCATCCAGCAGACTGGTTACTGTGGACTCAGCCTCCACACTGGCTGCTGGAAAGAGGAGGCTGAGCCCCATGTTTAACCAGAACCGCATTCTCCTGCCTGCTTGCATCCATATACATGTGCATGCTCGTGCCTGCATGCTCAGCAGCACTCAGTGCCCATCTCCTTGTGCAGTCTGTAGCCACATGCCAAATGGCAGGGCTGTGGGCTGAACGCAGGAGAAACATCTCATTAAACATGTTCTTTCCATGCCTTCTTCCCAGGCAAGAACTGAGCCAGGTCCCTGTGAACTGCTGGCTGCCTGCAGCTCATGGTGATGGGTTGGGTGTCCTCCAGTTGTGCTCTCCTGGGTGCTGCTGCTGGGAATAGGTGGAAGTCCCACTGCCCATGGTCAGGTTGCTGACCAGGGGCTGCTTGCTGAGGCAGAGGGCTGAGCCTGCCCAGGTACACAGGTGGTGGCCATCCTGTTCCTGAGCCGGACGTGCTGTGGGGCAGGCATTGCCTGGCTTTGCAGCACCCTCTCCAGGGCCTGGCAGCGCTGCTGAACCTGCAGGAGAGGAAGCAGTGTAGGTGCCTATCTCCTGAGCATCCAGTTGGGCTGGATGGGAGTATCCATGACCCACAGGCTGTTCTGCCATGTTAGGAAACACTCCCTCTCCCATTCCCCACTCCTCAGCTCTCCTTGCTCGCATCTGAATGCCCATGGCTGCCTAGCAGGCCATTAGTTTGGACTGGAGAGATTATAGCTGCACCCAGACCTACAAGATTCACGTCTCCACCTGGATGTCCATCTCTTCCTGTGCAGCACCCCGGACTGCAGCAGTGCCCCCACCCACCCTGGTATGCAGACCAGGGAGTGCAAGCAGAACACATGCCCCTTACCGCATCAATCCTCCGGATGAGGATGGGCCTGACCTCCAGCTCCAGCAGCCAGTCAGTCTCCAGGATGCTGTGGTGGTACTCCTCTAGCTCCAGGCTCTTCTGCTGCTCCTCGGCCAGGGCAGCCTCACGCTGAGCCCCCATACCCACACCTGAGCTCTGCCAGGGCCGGGCCAGCCCCGGCCCCTTGCCCCGCTGCTGCAGGCGCAGGAGGCGGATGCGCTGGGACACACGACGGACCTGGGTGCGCAGGGCGGCCGCTCGCTCCCTGCGGTGCAGCAGGGCCAGCAGCTCCTCCTGGCTCTCCTGCAGCTGGGCTTGCAGCACCACGGCACTGCTGCCTGTGCCTGAGGGCTGCAGCGGGATCATGGGGTTGGGCAAGCCCAGGGGATAGTCAGGCTGCTGGGGGGCCCTGCCGTGTGGTGGGGGCTCTACAGTGCCGGGAGCCAGCCCCACTCTGCCCCATGCTGGTGGCTGCAGTGGCAGTGATGGTGACAGTGATGCCGATGGTGGCAGGGAGCGGCTGTACCTGTTGCGGTGAAGAGAGACCCACTTCTGGGCAAGATCTGCTGTGGCCAAGCTCTGGTGAAAGACATCGGGAACCAGCCTCAAGACCTTCACAAAGGGCCCCACATCAGCAAAGCCACACAGGTCATGCAAGCTCTGGGGACTGAAGACACTCTCGCTGAGGGTCCCCCCCTGCAGCAGCAGCCCCCAGTTACGCCGGTGGGCAAAGAGCTGTGCAGCCAGGTGGGGGATGGATGCCAGTGGAGACTGCCGGGTAGGACAAGCAGTCGGCTCCTCGTGCATGTATAAGTTCTCACAGAGAGGGACCACCACCCTGGTGTCGAACCTCTCCTTCAGCGTGCTCAGGTGCTGCAGGTATGAGGCCAGCCAGTCCACGTAACTGCTGGCCATGTCGGGGCTGGCCGAGCCAGGCTGGCAGTGGGCAAGCCTCTGCAGGTGCTGCCAGCTCTCCACCTGCCCCGAGGGGCTCCGTGGCAGCACCAGCAGCAGCACGTGGTACAGGCTGCACAGGTCGAAGCCCTCCTGGCACCGCTGCACGTGCCTCACAAAGGTGCTGATCTCCCCTTCGAGGGCAGAGTAGAGGGCCTCCATGGCTGGCCACAGTGATGGAGAAGAGTCGACCAGGATCACAGCTCATCCACATGGTCCTGAGTCCTGGATGTGCTGGAAAACACTGCACCAGGATGCAATGTAGGCAGGATTGCTGCAGGGGCTCTGGTCTGGGTCACACATGTGGGCTCAGTCAGCAATCAGTTCTACCAAAGGCTGGTTTGCTGCTCAGAGAGTGGGACATCTGCCCAGCTTGGAGGAGTAGGTCCTGGTTGCTCTGCCAGAGAACAGACAGTGGGTGGATGGAGAGGAGGGCAACAGGGATGGGCTGAGGCAGGAGGAGTAAAGGGGCTGCAAGGGGTGCACTCCATGGGGCATACCCCCACTTTAGTGAGACCAGAGGAGGAGGGAGAGGCTGCTGGGTGCTGCCACACCAGGAGCATGCTGGATCACAAAATGCTGCTGCAGTGCAGCTGAGAAGCTGCCTGCAGGCTCAGGGGATGCTCCTGTGCTGGGGCTGGGGAGAATACCCTGAGTGTCTGCAGACCCCCAGTTCCCCAGGGGATGCTCTGGGATGGGACAAGTGTTCACCTGCTCCCTGACAGAGGACTCACGCCAGACCAGGGCTGCAGTCCTACCAGAAGTTTTTCCCACCTCTTTGTTATATGAGAAGAGGTTTATCTTTACAAAAGTAAGCCTGTCCAGAGACTTAAAAATAGAAGGTCCGTTCCCAAGATTATCAACCTTATTATTTTAAACAACTATATTATTTGAGCAAACTGTTTGGGTTTCTGTTTCTGCCACCTGGGTTCAAGTACACTCAAGTTATCTTCTCCAGTTATTTTTGTTCTCTGCAGCCAGGAGGGGCTGGCACATCTCTGTTGTCAGATACCACTGGCACCCATTCACACGGCCGTATGGCTGGGAAGTTAAGGAAACTGCTAGCTAAAACCATTTCTACAGCAAAACTGTGAACCAGAGCCAGTGGCCAAGTTTCCCCTTTCTCCTGCATGTCTGAAAGTCCTTGCATGGGCTTTCATGTGTGTGTTTCAGGCACTCAAACTTCATTAAAATAAATTGTAAAAACCTTTTCTCTTCTTCCCCATGAGGAGCGGTTTGGGGGGGTGTGGGGCAGGTAACAATGGCAGGAGGCGGCAGCACAGCGCATTCCTCACACTGGATGCTGGCAGGAGCGAGAGTGCCTCTGGTTTGCAATGCCCAGCACAAGTGGATTTGTTCAGATGTGAGTTGCACCAGTTTGGGGAGAGCAGAGCTGATGCTGAGGACAGTGGTTGCATGTGAAGCCCCAAGAGCAGCCCCAGCTCAGGGGTGCTGGGGTCCTGCTTGGTGTTGCAGATGCCAAGGACCACCCTCAGCAAGTACTGCTGAGTACTGGTGACCCTGCACATCCCTGCCATGGCCCCAGCCCCACGCTCTGTCCCCCACCCTCCATCCACCTCCCCTTCATGTCACTCGAAAGAAGGGACTCACCAGCCCCAGGAGAATCACCAGGGAGAGGAGAAAGGGCTGAGCAGGGCCCTGCTGACCGCCAGGGAAGGAACCTGCCCTCCTCGGGCACGGACACAAACCTTCTTCCCCATGGGAACGGCAGGTTTGGACATGTCCCCATGCTGCAGTCAGCCTTTCCCAGAGCCAGTTGCCAGGCCTGCAGACATTGCCAGGGAACTACAGGGCAGAGATGAAGCTCCCTCCGGCTCCTCTCCCTCACACAGGTCTTCACAAAGGATACTTTCTAGCAGGCATGTCTGAATCCTGAGCACAGGCTTGGACAGCATGTTTCTTCAATACAGGTGAGTACTCCTGTAATTTGTCTGGCCTTCACTCCTTTGCCCTGAGAAGTTTGCTTCCTGCCTGCTGCCGTGTGCCCCTGCCCCATCCCTCCCAGTACATCACCCCCTCAAGGCTCTCCGGCCATCTAGCTCTCTGAGGTGCCTGTGCTGGGACTGCTCTCCAAAGGCACTCTTTGCAGAAGTGAATGAGGCACTTCTGGGACAATTCTTCTGTGCCTGTGCAAGGTTCCCCTGTCCAGGGGCGTACTTTTGGCTGGGATGCACTTGGTCACAAGCCACTGTGTCTTGCTCTGCACACGAGCTCCCATGCAATGCTGCTGTGAGGTGTGGACAGGAAAGGCTCAGCCTGAGCTCTGAAATGTGACTGCCAAAGCTTCTTCCCTGCAGGGAGCAGCAAGGAGGTGGGCTGGCACCCATGAGTGTCCTGCCTGGCTCAGAGGGGGGCATGCAGGAATCAGAACAAGGAGAAGTGCTGAGGATCAGTGCTGCACAGCATCCCCCATCTCTCCTGCCACTTTGTTCTGTGACCCCCTGGCTACCAGATGTGATCTTGTCATTGAGTAGGACTGGAGGGTAATCCTCCTCAAGTGATTTCTGCAGAGAAGGGGGGACCTTGTGATCTCTGCTGCAGGAGCCCAGCTGGATGATTTCCTTCATCCATCAGCCCAGTGTCCCTGGAGGATGTCCCCCCCCTCCAGTACACAGAGTACAGCAACCTCGCTGGGGATGGGAGAGGCTGGGGAGCGGCTGCCTCTTGCTGTGCCAGGCTCTCTTCCTCAGCAAAGACAGATGGCCAGATGCTGGGGCCAGCTACTGGTGCTCTGAGCTGGGGCTGCACCCACTTTTTGGCCCTGGAGGTGTTAGCACAGCCTTGCCTGCTTCTTTGCTTTGCTAGCACAGCCTTTCAGATTGTCTCTGGGGACTTCTAAGGGACAAGCACAACAAAACAGGGCAGGGATTGGCATCTGTTTGGCTGCAGGTGCACAGAGAGAAGAGCTCTCTCCTTCAGCACAAAAATGATTTTGCAAGCTGAAACTGTGCAGGCAAGATCAGGAAGAGGAAAGGTGCATGGCTCATGCTACCAGCACCCATCAGCAGAACTCAGCCACAGCCAGGGGTAGTGATACGACACCATTTAACCTCCTTGCCTGCTTGCCTGGGTTGCTGGTTGCAGATGGAGACAAAGAGCTCCTCTGGCAAAACAGCCCAGTCTGGGAATTGCCTGCACCCCAGCTGCCTGACATACTTTCTACAGCATGAATCCCACAGTAATGGTATCTGCAAGCAAAGCCCTGCTTATGCATTTAGTCGAGCAGAATCCACAAGGCTGCTTGTCGCAGAATCGTCTGTGACCTCCACAGCATCGTGCCATTAATAGCAAGGTTTGGTCTGGGTCAAACAAAAGCAGGGCAGACTTAATAGGAGAGGAAATGAGGTGGATGCGCTCGGCTGGCCTCTCCCCACATGCTCCTGCTGTAATTATAGCCTCGTGCAGCTCAGCTCCCTCATTCAGCAATCTCATCACCAGGACTGCATTTCTCATGGCCGAGGTGCAAAAGCCACACACAGATACGTTGTGGCCTCAAGCAAACTGGCAGCAGCACAAAGAGAGCAGTGGCAGGGAACCTCAGCTTGTCACTGCCAGGAGCTGGATGTGTGGCCTGGGATGTGGAAGGGAAAGGAAGGAAGGGTTGGGCTGAAGGAAGAAGACCAGGACCGCTATCTGCAGAGAGAGCTGGAGATACCTGATTATGGGTTTGGTTTGTCAGCACTGCCAAGTGCAGATGGGGCTGGTAGAAAGTCCCAGCTATGGTGCTGGCCCCAGTGACGCAGCTCAGGAGTGTGCTTCAGAGGCCAAGGGGTGGCACATGGTCACAGTGGGGTGGATGTGCTCTGCTTTTGTGCTCAAGCTGAAAATGAAGACGACATCCTGTTTTCCTGACCCACAGAGAAAGGGCAGCCCTGGGGGAATTCCCGTGCCTGGATGGGATAAGAAGCTTTTCCCACTGCGATCAGACTAAGCAGGGGTGTAGCTGCCCTTGGCCTGAGCTCTGTAGTGTGCAGATGCAGCACTGTGCATTGCAGTGAGATGGGCTCACTGCTGGTGGCTGAAGTGATACAGGAGCCATCAGAGTGCCCAGGACAAATAAACCCTCCCCAGCCCACTCTGTCCCCCCTTAGAAGGAGGACTCCCCCTCATGCTCCTGCTCTCAGGGGGAGCAGGTGCTGCAGTGCTTGGTGTGACCCTGTGAAAGCCTCTCCAGACATCTTTAATCACATTCCTCTGGAGCAGGGACACATCTGGAACAAACATGATCCTGTCCCCAAGGAGCCTGGGCTAATCCCTGTCACAGAGCCTCAGAGCAGCCCCAGGCAGGGAGAGCTTCGGCATAGCTTTGATCATCACCATTGTCACTTTGCAGGGGATGGGGCTGGAGGAGAGGTCCACAGCTTCATGTGCTGAGTTCAAGCAGCCCAAGTCTGAGCTGGCCTGGCCAGACTGACCAATTCTGAGCTGTGGCTGGCCTACCTGCAGTCTGGGAATGGGAGAGGGGAGGACCTGCCCTTTTCAAGGGTTGATCTATAAGCTGCTTTCAAAGAATTGTGAAACTGGTACAAGGAGAGGGCCAGAGCTGTGGGATCATTTTGCACCCTACTGCATGTTCTGTGTGTCCCCTTCCTCATGCATGCATGCAGCCAGTGTTAGGAGTGCACCTCAGCATCTACCAGGGTCTGGCAATGGGTGGCATGCTTGATTTTTGACTGCTGTTCTCAGTAGTTCTCTGCCTTTGGTCAACACATTCCTGGCTGTCCTGTGCTTTAGGCAAGGGGGGATTTGGTTTCCTTAGCGAAGCAGCAGGGCCTGGCAGTGGGGGCTGTGGTGGTGGCAATGCATAGCAGAGCATGGGTGCCCTCCTTCTGCATCTGTGCCTCCCTATGCGCTCATCTGGTCCAAGGTGTCCTGCCTCTGCTGCTGACTCTCCCAAATTAGATCATCCCAGGGATGACAGTGGAGGAAATCAGTCCTCCACCCTACGAGCACATGAGCCATTGAGGAAGTGGGACCTGCCGCCAAGGTGTCACAGCTCGTCCCCTCGCAGGCGATGGGAGAGCAAGCCTGTCAGATGCTTCCCGCCCGCAGTGGGGCATACAGGCCTGCCCGCCTCCCAGCAATGTGCCAGACCCGTGGCAGAAGAGGAAATTAAGATATTGTCTGGAGTCCAGGAGGAATTCCTGCCTCAGCTTGTTCCTGCCAGTCCTCTGCCGACCTTCCCTCAGTGTGGAAAGCCCAGCAGGAAGCTGACTCACTGTCTGCTGCTGCCACGGCTGGGTGCGGGGCCCTGCTGCCTGCAGCACCAGAGGGTTGCTCCTTTCATGGATGCAGGGAGAGCTCACTGCTCAGACCCACCAGCATCTGCCCGCCTTGGCTCTCCTTTCCTCTCCCAGAGCCCAGCACTCTGCTGACAAGCAGAGAACAGCCATGGCATCCTGGTTCCTGTGCCATCTGCAGCTGGGCTGAGAGGAGGGTCGGGAGATCGTTGGGTTGCTGACATTGCTGCCAAACACACAGGCAGCACCACTGTGCCAGGTTTGGGGCAGGAGGCAACCCCGAGGTTGAGGTGTGGGGGAGCTGATGGGCTGGAGGGGGGTCCGGGCTTGTCCTGCACAGTGAGGCTCATGTGATAGCGAGTCAGCAATCACCTGGTTATCAAAGCTCTGTGAAGGAACAGATGGTCACAGCTACCCCTTCCCAGGAGCAGCACCTAAAGCCAGCTAGGAAACAGTTCAGACATTGCAGTTTCCAACTGGGCTGTACAAATGCAGGACTAGTGCTTTAATCCTGTAACAGAAAGGAACAAGTATCAGGTGTAAGTTTCTTGTCAAGATTCTTGCCACCTTTTCTACTAGGCTGATAGAGTACAGGGCTTACAGCATGTCAGTCACTGATGCTCCGTTTGGGGAATCCAACGCTTATTGTCCGAAGAGTTGGAAAGTTACTTTGTTCTAAGGACTGGATCAAGGCACCTTCTACTTCCCTTTGGGAAAGTGTCAGTCAACAGCAGCGTTGATACTAAAAACCTTGCCATTTTGAAAGGTTGTATTCTTCCCTTCTACCCTGGATGACAGGAACCATGGCCAAAGTTCCTCCAGAGAAGTCTGGGAGGGCACGTCTGGTGGTGGAGATGCCTGCTGGTGGACACTGCTGGCAGGCAGGCAGGCAGACAGAGGAGAAAGAAGTGTGCTCCTCTACTTTCCCGTGGTTGTGAGGAGCTCCACGCCCCCCTGGTGACCAGCCAGAACTTTCTGATGGAAAGAAAACACCTTCACAGAGCACTTGTGATCTATGATCTGGCCACATTTCGACCTGTGATCGAGTTCTATCTTTGAGCTATGATCTGGAAAAACTTTGCCCAGACTCTTGCTCTTTGCCAGCTGTTTCAGATCTCAGAGACATCATTTCGAAGCTCTATCAGGATTCCTGTTAACAGTCTCTCTCACTGAATCATACTATGATGGTCTGGTGAAGGAACCCAAGACCCAAAGTATTTGCTGTCCTGGATGACATCAGTTGCCCTTACAAAGGTCCGCACTTGGCTCCTGTGGCTGTGTACAGCAGTGGTCCCCCATCCCCGCCGCGTGTCCGCGGGTGGCACCGGCCGCTCGGGCCTCCCCCACCCCAACCCTTCTCAGCAGCCTCCTCTCGAGATGCGCGCCGCTTCCCAGCCAGTCTCGTCCCGCTCCTAAACGCTCTGGCAGCGGCACGGCCCCGCCGCCGCC